>NC_137985.1:51732694-51757694 GCF_963924665.1 Micromys minutus | reverse complement strand
GGACTTCTTTCTTTATTGCGATATAATATTTTATATCTCATCAAGGAGACAAGGGATGGTTACTTAACCAGCAAGTCCCTTGTGGCTCCGCATGTATTTGGCTTTATACCCCTCCCCCACTCCCCTCCCCGCTTCCCCTCCTCCCTCCCTGCTCCCCCCCCCCCCCAGCAAGGAACACCTGTGTGCTGTGTATTTTGCATCCTTGCTTTGGGTGGCTAAGAAGGATATGAACCTTTGTAAAACCCTGACACATCCTGCCTGGCTGCCATCTAGAAACTCTCACACCTGTGGGGGAGAAAAAGAAACATTGTCTTGAGAAACCAAGTTAGTTTTCGGTGGCTGTGTGTGGTGTCTGGTCTAAAATTCAGATCTCCTGTGCTCTGCCCGGGGAACTGTGTGCCACAGAATCCAGATGGACCCCCGCCATCCGCCATCCCATCCGTTCTTGCTAAGAAATTTGTGTCCATTAAACTGGGACAGGTTCTGACTACTAAGTATCCAAGGCTAGTCTGGAACCCCCTGCTTCAGCTTCCTGAACGGCTTCCATGATTGGAGGCAAAGGTAACCACCCTCACCCCCATCCAGTACTGGCAACTAAACCCAGGGCCTGGAATGTGTTAGGCAAGTTCTTTACCACTGACTATGCTGGCTTTGAACACACTACCTTCTTATCTCAGCCTCCTGAGTACCTACAGTTACAGGCTTGTACCAGAGTGCCTGACTCCATCTTCCTTCCTCACAGGGTTCCAATTTTGCAGATATAAAGATAGAGCCGAGAGAGAGACAGACAGAGAGAGAGAGAGAGAGAGAGAGAGAGAGAGAGAGAGAGACCAGTGCAGGGCTAGGGCCACAGAAAGACCCATTCAGGTTGAGAAAGAGCCCAGGGTGCTGGTGCTGCCTGGTTACAGAAGTCTCTCTGACGGGTCTGGAGTGCTGCTGCATCTTGCTTGTTACAAACAGCGTGTGAGTGGCCATGCAGAGAGCAGCCCAGGGCTCTGGAGGAATCAATAAGGCACTTAGCAGGAAGCTCAGCTGGATGTGCTGTAAACCGGGGCTCCTAGTGCCTGTGGCTGTGGGAGGTCTTCCTGTGATAAGCTTTGACTGGGCGTGTGACACTCGAGTGACTCCCCAAGAACCTGATAGCTTGACCTGTGGGTGCCCCTCCTTATGTATAAAGTATTGTTTTGATTCCTCCGAGATCTTTTAGACCCCTAACTGACCATAGCTTTGTGGAACCAAGAGGTTTAAGTTGGGAGTGGATGGACGTGTGGAAACAGGCCTCTGTGTTAACCCTTCTCTCCCCCCACCCCACCCCCACCCCAGAGCCTGAGGCTTCTCACAGGCCTCTGTATTCCACAAACCGAAGGGGCAGGCTTTGATGCTACCTGCCTTGAGACACCTTGACTCAAAGTCCAGCTCTGAGCCTTGCGCGTAGCAGGCTAAGCTTGGAGGACCTTCTCGGTACAGCAGAAGGTGGGATTGTGAACACGTGAAATTGCCGACAGTTTTCCTCCCCGTACTGAGAGTGTCGAGGCCCCACAGAGGTGAGTGCTCTACCCCAGAACCGCGTCACATCCCAGTCCTTACTTAGTTTTCATTTGGAGACAGGATTTCAGAAAGTTGCCCTGTCTGGCTGTGGCCTATCTCTGTTGATGCCCAGGAAGGTTTTGAACTTACTGTTCTTACTACCATCCTGCCTCCCGACTCAGCCTCCCTAGTAGGTGGGATAATAGGTCTGTGCCATTAGGCCCAGCCTACAATTGTTTGTTTGCTGAGACAGGATCTTGTGTACCCTAGAGGGGCCTCAAACTTACTATGTAGCTGAGGATAACCTTAAACTTCTGTTCCTCCTGCCCCTACCTCCAAGGATTGGGATTACAGGCCTGCACTACTACATCTGATTTATGTGGTAGTGTGTAGAGGACCCAGGATCTCATTCATGCTAGGCAAAGTCTCTACCAACTGAGCCACACCTCCGGCTCCTTTACAGTCATTCTTGAAAATAGAAAAAAACAGATCTCGGAGGGACCCAGATTCTAATGCCACCTGCCTTCTAACACCATGAGGACAGACCACAGCGCTCCACACTTAATGTGCCTGAAATGAGGTAATTAGTGACATCGTCGATGTCCCCCAGGCCCGTCTTGTTCCAGTCGTCTTGCTGCTAGCGTTCATTCATAGCCTCCCATCCAATCGCCGTTGCCAGGGCACGCTGGCAGGCTGATCTCTATGTCCCAGGCCAGGGCACGGAGGTACAGAGAACTTAAGTGGATTACTCCAGACCACAGAGATGGTCAAGGTGGGGCTGCAGTGTAGACTCTACTTCTGGAGCACAAGGCTCACCCTGAACCCCTCTACCCTTCCCGAAGTCCGATGAAGGAGGAGACCCAGGTGTTCAGGATGCAGTGGTCTTTCCCTCATTTTTAACATTCAGAATGTAAGCAAAGCTATTCAGAGTTATCCCCCTGTAAATGGATGTGTCTCCTGTGCATGTTGTTTGGCATGTGCTTACAAGGTCATAGAAACCTTCAGACTGTTCTGTGGGAGAAGTCTTGTCTCCAGTATACAAAAGAGACTGAGGCCCAGAGCAGGTGTGGGACCTATTTAAGGTCACACCTTAGGGGACAGAGCAGGTAGACCACTTGCAAGGATTCACAGCTCTAAATCCTGTACTTTCTCTATCTGGGCAAGGGACTGGCTCATCCTCTTTCTATGTCCAGGGCTGCAGTGTGGCCTAAATGTCTGTGGAGACACCCACAAGATAACGGGGGGGGGTCTTCATCTCGTCCACCTGTGTGCACTTTACCTGCATCTGGAGCCCGAGAGCCATGCGTCCCTGGATCACCCTGAACCACACTTCCCAGCAGTACCCCTTCCCTCAGCACACACATGCCACAGCCCTGGGGGGAGGCAGAGGCCCTCCTTGCTCAAAATAGCTCTGTGCTATTAGCTGCATTTAATTGAAGGTGTTTCGAGGGCAACCTCCACCAGGCCCGAACCAAATGGAAAATGACACACTGTCAAATTAATGTCCCCAGACCATGATAAATGGCTGGGCTTTGTGAGTAATGCCTTCCATTTCTTGTTTTAAAGGGAAGGATGTAGCCAGGCTCCCCGCATCTGTCCCTGTTGGGGAAAGGTCAGGGCTGTCCTCAGGATAAATAGCAGTCTTGCTAGCCCGCCTGCCTGGGTTCCTGGCTTCTGCCTTCTGCTGTGCTCTGAGTCCTTTCTCTTCCTGTCTCTGGAGGCCTTAAGGTTTTGATCAGCTTGTGACCCTCCAGGCCAACGACCAGGGTGAAGGAGCTGGAGATAAGGTTAACCCTTCCCAGAGCTTGCACTTTTACCTCGAAGAGAGCATTCGCTGTTATCTTATGTGCTTAGTTGGCACACCAGATCTGCTTCTGACCTCCAGCTACATTCCTCCCCCCACCCCCACCCTATCCCGTCGTGTGCCGTTGGTTTCAGCTGCACAAATTCCACAAACCTACCTGGCATGCTGCAGCCTCCTGAGCAGGTAAGGCCACAGTTGCCAGGGTGCTCTGTGTCAGCCTTTACCCCTGTCCTGGAGGACACAGACAGCCAGACAGACAGACAGCAGGAGCTGGCTGGGTCCTTTCAGCCAGCATGTAGGCTCTCCTGAGAAGAGTGTTCTAGAACAGAACTGTCACACAAGGCCATGAGCAAGACACAGACAAGACGGTTCAGTCATCGTGTCTGAGTGCAGACAACAAGCAAGAATGTCCTCTGCTGAGATCACCACACAGCCCAGTCCTGGTGGGTGTCAGGGCCACTGCTTCCTTCCAGATCAAAGCCCTGGCCTGGATGGCTCCTTCTTTCTGGTTAGGACCCATGACTCCCGCTCCCATGTGGAGCAGCCTCTGCTTCCTTAAATCTTGTCCTTGCAGGATGCTGGTGGGGGAGGGGGAAGCTCAGTTCTTCCATTCTCATTGAGACACCCCACTGTCTCTTACCACACACAAACACACACACACACACACACACACACACACACACACACACTCGTGCAGGTTTTGTTTGTTTGTTTGTTTGTATGGCAGGCACTCCCTCTACCCCTCTTACACCTTTGTTGAGCCGAAGGTGTGCTTATGGTGATCTTTGACTAAGTCATGACATTACTGCCAAACTTAGCCACAGGACCAGACACAATGATGGAAGAGCCAGCTTAGAAATCATGTTACTAGAGCAAGGGTGTTAGACCTGTCTGTTCTGCTTGGGGAACACTGTTGCTGAGGGGTGGTGTGTGAGCTGTCTGCCAAAGGAGAAGCAAAACAAGCGGCAAGCTAAAACAAAAACATAAACAACAACAACAACAACAACAACAACAAAACCTCAAGTCTTCCAGGTAACAGGAGCCTGAGCAAAAGTCCTGCAGGGGTGGGGGCTGGGGTGAGCAGGGCTGAGTCTCCCTGGAAGGGCTGACTAGGATACTAAGGAGGGAGTTGGAGGTGAGGAGGTGGCATTGCCACAGGCCACATAGACTGGAAAGGGCCTGCCTGTTGGAGGTTCAAATCCAGCTCCTTTTATCTTCCCAGCTGCCCACCCATCTAGTCCCCAGGGCTCAGCTTCCTTTCCTCCTCCGCCCCTCCGGTGACTGAGATGATATTGAGGGCACACGTAGCTCTCCTAGCTCCATTATTACGAGCTCCTTTGCCGCCAGGGAACGGACCATCGGTCCCTGATGATACATCGCAGAAAATTGGTTGTCAGGCCAATAAATGTATCCGATTGGATTTCTGACATTGGGCTAACCCATCCGCAAGGCATTTGATTAAAGTGCTAAGAGGCAGTAGCTGGGCAGAGTCTAGCCTAAATAGGCACTGTCTCCTCTCCGGGAGAGAGGCCCCTCCCTGCCTGTCTGCTGCTCGTCCCTTCCTTTCTTATTTCCATCCTCCACTGCTCCGTAAGGGCTGGTCTAATCTAGGTTCCCGGGGGAGAAAGGGACAGCCAGCTCAGCTGGAGAGGGGTCACTTTTGCTGGGCTGCTGCTGGGGTGGTTCCTGGGCCCCAAAATCCTTGTCTGGAACCCTGTCTGGGCCCCTTTACTTCCAGGTCTGGGCTGTCAATAGGCACCAGTCACCAAGGCCATTCCTCACCCTGGGGAGTGGAGTAAAAAGAGGCCCTATTATTACCCAGACTGTTTTCAAAACTTTCTGGGCCCCTCTCCTTAGCTAAGTGGGTGTGTCTGAGACCCATTTTCCTACTTACAAAGACAGGGCCACAAACCTATGTGGAGCCCTCCCCAACCCACCTCCCACATACTTTCATGACCTCAATTAGAAATGGCGGGGCTGATTAATTGGGAAGCATGGGACCTATTACTGGGTTGCCATTGAGGATGATGTAATCACAGTGGGTGATGACGTAATGTATCCTCCGTGTGGGGAAACATGCTGTTCCATTCTTTGTAGCTTGGGCCCTGAGACATTTTAATTATTGGAATTACTGTGAAAAAAACCTTATTGCGAATCCATCCTTAGACCGTTTTCTTCTTCCTGTAATCTCTTTGTTTCTATTGCAATTTTTCTTAAGTTCTTTTTTCCTTCTTCTAAAACAAAACAAAACCTGCCATGCCTCTCAGAAAACAGCGTTCATCCAGTGCTGAGGGTTGGGAAGATACGCGATGGTGAATTTAAGGGTTGTAATGTACAGTGTGTGGCTGCACACACACTGCAGACACCATACCTAACCCCACATGGTTCTAACACTGGCTGCCTTTTCATTAGGGCCCCTGTGACAGCCTGAAGGATGACTGACCTTTGTCTGCCACTTTGAAGAACTATGAGGATGTTTGAGGGACCCTTCCCTCATATGGAGCAAGCCCCAGAGGGATGGACCCCAACCTCAGCCAAAGTAGTGTAGACAGTCAGAGGGACAGGCTCCCCCCTCCTATAACCTACCCTCTGTTTTCTCCACTCCATAGGCCTGCCCATGACCCCAGCTTCTGATGAAAGCCTGGATTCCTACATTTTCTAACATACATTTCTCTTTCATGTTGAGTCTCTTAACCTCTCCCTGGGGTTGAACTCTGGCCAATGTCCTGGCTCCCAGAGAGATACAGGTACCAGGAGAACACACCCTACCCTGGTCCTGCCTTCTGGACTCTCAGCTCAGAACAGAGGGCTTCTGAAGAAGGCTGGAGAAGACAAGGATGCAGTAAACAAGCAGCAGTCTGTAGACCTTTCTCTCCATCCTCTCTCATTCTGAACAATAAAATTAAAGGAATCAAGGTCCCGGCTTGTAAGCCAGGGCCTAAAGGTGCTGTGTTTGGGAGGGTCTCTAAGGCCTCTTGGGCCCTTAGCACTCCTGAAGCTGGAAGAATTTGACTTCCAGGGGAAGAATGACTTCCAGGGGAAGACATTCCAGGGGAAGAAATGAAGGGAAGAAGAGATTACCAAGACTCACAGTGGGATGGGGTGCTAGGCCAAGTGCTCTCCTAGTCCTGGTTTTCCTCATCTGTGGGGTCATACATGTTGGCCTTGGGGGCTGAATGAATGAGAAAGAATAGGGGTGCAGCCTGGAGCACAGAAGACAGTGCCTTTTCAAAGCCCCCAGTGTGCAGTGGCTGCCTTTCCACTACTTCATGGGTTGATTGTAGGGTTGAGCAGAGCCTAAGGCCTGATTTACAGTAGACCGTAAATGTCCATTGTCTTCAGTGGTAGCCTGGAGCCAGAGCTGACTCACTCAAGGAGTCTGCAAGGCTCAGGGGGAAGGTTGGGCCCAAACAGCACAGGAATGAAGGAGGAGCTGTGGCCAGACCAGAGTCTTCAGGGTCCTGTTGGCCGGGGATGACGTGTTTTCATGACTCAGCATGGAGTGAAAGGAAGAAGGGATTTGGGTTAAAGTTCTGGCATTACCGTTCACAAGCTGGGTGATTCTGGGCAAGTTACATACTCTCTCTGAGGGTTAGTGTTCTCCCCTGTAAAACAGGAAGAATCAAGGCCTCTCTGGCTTTCTAGGAGAATTAATTACATGAGAGATGTGTGTAAGACACCTGGTGCACAGAGGCTGTTCCGTGACTCTCTTCTTCCATGCCGATTCTGTACTCACAAGACTGAGACCAAGAAACCGTCAGCAGGTTGGCTCCCAGGAGGAAACCAGCTCTGTCAGGCTCAGAGGAGGCCCAGAGAATCTGAGGGTTAGACCACCGCGTTCTTTTCCCCTCCTGAGGGTATCTTCCTGTCAGGGCACAACAGAACAGACGGCTACCCCACCAGGCTGCCTCTAAAAATAACCTCCTGCCTTGGCTCAGTATTGACACAGGCTCAGGGCTTCCTCCTGGCACCATCCCTGCCCTCTCTTGGTTCTGCTCTGCCTCGATGTGAGGCTTCTCCAAGCATCGCCAGATCCATGCAGAGCTCAGCATGGCAGGGTGTGGTTCAGCGAGCTCTGTGGCTGAGAGGACAGAGGTTGAGGCCAGACTGGACTAAGTCTCAGGGTCCTCTGCCCTCATCTTCATCCCATACCTAACGTTAGAGAGAGTGGAAGGAAGTTCCCCTCAGCCCTCTTCCTAATGCTGCCCAACCCAGGAGACTTGGAGGGAGCTACCTGGAGGAGGCCATGAGTACCCTGTGGCAGTTGTAAACCCTTTTATAGCCATGATCTCAACCTTCACACACCTTCATTACCTGAGCCAGGACTGCCCACCCTGCGCTCGTTCTTGGCGGAGCTGTATCCAAATCAGCCCCAGTGCTCTCTAGCTGTGTGGCTTTGAATTCAGGGAAAGATAGAGGTGGGGTGGGGGCACCCAAATTAGTAAACAGAATCAATCGATCGATCGATCAATCAATATCTTTCTCCCTCCCTCCCCCTCTCTCTCCTTGTCCTCATATAACTTGGCTAGCTTCCAAGTCACTATGCAACCAGGAATGAGTTTGACCATTTAGTCTTCCTACCTTTGTAGTACTGGGATTATAGACATTACACCATCATACCTTGTCTATGGACTATTGTGGACCAAGCTGTGCACCAACTCTACACCAGAGCTCTGTTCCCAGGTCCCACCCACTCCCCTTCTCTCTCAAGAGGCCTGTCTCTATGCTCTCCGGGCTAGTCTTGAATGCCCTTGAATTAAGGGTCTCTTTCCTTATTCACAAGCATGGGCATAATCTTGGTCTCCATTTCTGGACCTGTTCCTTTCTATATAGGTTTCTACAAAGGCCCACGGTGGAGGCCATGGGGGTAGTGTGTGTGTGTGTGTGTGTGTGTGTGTGTGTGTGACCAGAGCTATTCCTAAGCACAGAGAGCGTGAGCATGCACAAATGTTAGCTGCTGCCCTCTAGATCTGCAGGGGATGCCCTCTTCTCTTCAAGGATCAGGCTCCAAAGCTGGGCACCGGTGACTGTCCCAGAGTGGTGAGCTGATCTTGGGTGAAGAAGGGAATAGGTAGGTAGACAGACAGACAGACAGACGTGGAAGGCGGGCAGTGGAATGGAGGAGGTGCCAGCATGGTAAGGTGGGGCCTGTGGAAAGAGAGAAGCATCGGTCTGTCAGAGAAGTCTACAGGCCCGACTACAGAAGCTCCAAGAAGCTTGTAAACACCCTGTGGGGTGGGGAGTAGAAAGGAAAGGCTAATGAAGGGTCTGTGGTGGTTAGGGAGGTCCTGTGGAAGTGTCACAGCTGCTGCTGTCTGGGCAGCAGGATCCCTCCTTGCCTCCAGAGGCCCCACTTCTCTTCAAGCACAGTACGGCGCAGAGGGACTAACTCAGCTCAGGGAGACCTTGGGTTTTCATCAGCTTTCCAAGTGGGGAAATCACTTTCCCCTCGGGAATGGATTACGATTCTGAGGGTTGGAATTGCCGTGAGGGTGGGGGACCCCTGAGAGCCTTCTTGGGGTGGCAGACAATAGGAGGTGAGTCTGAAAGGCTTCTAGTAAGGCCACCACCAATAATCAGCAGTATCAATTGTCCCAGGGTTGTGAGAGGCACGTGAATCTCAGCAGGTAAGTAGTGGGTACCCGGAAGCACTCATTCATTCAAACCACCTTGTTTGAAAACCACAGATGCAGCCGCTGGTGACACTGATGCCATTCCATTCCCTGCCCTGCTGAACAGACGCCCAGGCAACTGCCCCAAGGACAGTGTGCCATCCTGGCTGGCTCAGCCCTGCCATCCCAACCCTTGCCCTGACTGACACGAAGCCCTGCCCTGTGGGCTGGATCCCAAGCCCCAGATGATGAGAGTGTTGGAAACATTCAAAGAGGGAAAGGAAAAAGTGAAGGTGGTAATTAGCCGCAGAGGATACTGGGAAAATCTCTCCCCAGCTCCTCCTGGGGCTCCGGCTGATGAGGAAGCAAACCCCCTGGGGGCCGGGCTTTGGCTCACTCTCTCCCTTCATTACTGCGGTTTTTCCACCCTGGAGTTTCCGTGCTGGGCTCTCCAGTTCCCTCTGGGAGATGCCATGTGGTGGGGTGGAAACAGCCAAGGCTCTGAAGTCGGAGGGTCTGCGTTCAAATCCCAGCTCTGACAGCTGCTAAATGTGTCTTCTTGAGAAAGGGAATTAACCTCTTGGGGCCCAGGTTTACTTCAGTTTTGACTCCAGGGTGACAACCCTGGGGTCACTGCATTGAATAAAGAGGGCTATGCTTAGAGTGTACCAGACACGCAGCATTCTGTAGGTCTGTCTGCTCTGTGTGGTCTCAGCTCCACAGAGAAAGGAAGGAGGGAGGAGGGTCATTATAATGCTGGCGTTAATTATCAACTTGGCAGCCCTTGAATCACTTGGAAGATGGGCCTCTAGGAATGCCTGGGGTTGGGGGTGGGGCTGTTTGGTTGATTGGTTGGTTTGGTTTGGTTTTTGAGATAGGGTTTCATTGTATAGCCTTAGATATTATGGAACTAGACCAGGTTGGCCTCACAGATAACCACCTATGTCTGCCTCTGAGTGCTGAGAGCAAAGGCATGTGCCAACAAGGGTGGTTCTTGATTAACAACTGAAGTGGGGGAAGACTGGTCCACTGTGGGTGGGACCATTCCCTCCGCAGGAAATGCTCAACTGTTTAAACAGAGGCAGTTGGGCTGCTGGGTGCATTTGCCCCTGCTCCTTGACTGCACTGTAGCTAACTCAGACTCCTGTGGCTGGGGGGACAGGAGCAGAAGACTGAGGACTTAAGATGTTGTGGGGGAGGGGTGGGTGTGGTTGAAGGTACAGGAACGAACAGAAGACTGAGGGCTTGAGAGCTGCTGGAATGAGCTTATCTAAGAGGAGAGGCAGGCCCTGGGCTGTCTCCTGTGGGACTCTGGATCCTCCTCCCTGTGAGTTTCTCAGAGCAGGACTAGCTTTTGAGGGTGGTGGCCAGGCTTCAGGTGAGATGGGAGGCAGTAAAAAAAAAAAAAAAAAAAAAAAGGCCCAGTAGGCTCCATGGCCAAGGACTTGACCAGGAATTTAAAAGCTGCCTCAGTTCTAGTTTCTTCATCTGAAAAGATTAGAGCCAGTAGCAACTGCCTCACAGAGCTACCATCTAAGTATACATATGACATAAATCCTGGGACTCTGGGTGCCCGAATATGACAGCATAGCTCCCAGGACTCTGACACCCATATACTCTGTGTGTATAAATGTAAGAGGAACCCTCGTTAGGCAAGTAACCCTGGAAACATCCAGAGGGAGAACTTTAGTAGTGAACACTCAGTGGCAGGTATAGTGCTAGGATATGTGTGTGTGTATACATATATACATACATATGATACAGACGTTCTGTGACCACTATGCTGGGTACACAGAGGGTAAAGTCTGGGAATTTGTGGCTTCACAAACAGCCCTGCCCTGTTCCTTCTCCTCTGTGGAGCTATATGTGAAATACATCAGCAATATTCAGAGTGTAGCTTTGGTAGAAGCTTGTGTGTCAGCTAGCATCGCTGTGGGGCAAGCAACTCAAAACGTAAGGGTCTTGCTTTTTACAGTTTGGTTGACCGGGCTTTTTACAGTTTGGTCACCCATCTTATGGGGGTTTCCCTGAAAGCTATTCCTGTTGATAGAAATACCCACCAAAGGGTTGACACTGGCTGTCCACTGGATGCCTGTACCTCCTCCAGGTGTCCTCACGTCACACATGGGCACAGCCCTGGTGGGACATTCTAAAGGGACAAGGGCAGAGATCCTTCTGCCTTTTGAGGTTTTGGCTGAAAAAAAACAAAACAAAACAAAACAAAAACTAACCAAATAAAACCCATGGACAACAGCCTTCTCACCGTGTGCCTGGAACCACAGTGGGTCTGGGCAGCAGGTGAGTTGAGGTGGGGCATATGTAATCTCTCACTAGATGCCCAGGCTTAATTTCAGCCTGGATGCTAAGTCCTGAACGTGAGCTTTAAACCTTACCCATCTGTACTTCAGTGTCGTCTTCTGCAAGATGGACAGCGTTGACCCTGCAAGTCAGGGGCTATTATGACCAAGAAAGAGGTTGAACAAAATGCTGTGTGGGGCATCTAACATCTGAATGCCCCGAACTGGCATAAAGCACAGCTTTTGCTCAGCTTAGGGAGACCTCCCGTGAAGCAGGGGCTGAGGGTCTTTGGCCAGCTGACCACTCAAGTCTCCAGACTCCTGGCTCAGTGCTCTTTCTATGATGCAAGCTGCTGCTCAGACTAAAGACAAGAAGACAGATGCTCCCGTGCATGGGGGACATTCATCTCACACACAGTGATCGTGATTGACTGGGGCTGGCTACTCAGGGTCATGTAAGTTGGTCCTGGTGCTGGATCAGAGAGCAGGAAACATGTGTCACCTACCTGCCACTCCTGCTCTGCCTTTAGCTTTGGTCTCACGTCTCCTGCTGTACTAGTAGAGAATGCCCATAGTCCACTAACGACCTTTCCCTTCTGTCTGAGAAGACATGGGTAACAGAGCAGGGTTCAGAGGCTAGTATGAATGAAAGGAGCCAATAATTGTGGCAGTGCTGGGCACAGGAATCAAACGCTCCACACACGGCCCCTGAGGTCAATCCCCAGAACCAAGACAAAAAAGCCTCCTGAGGGTGTCAGGATTCCAGGAGATCGCTGGTCAGTTGCTCTAGACAGACAGCAAGCCCAGGTCCCGAGAAAACACCACATCTAAAAAGCAACATGGAATGTTCCTGGAGAATGCACCTAATTGTTGACATCTGGCTTACACACACACACACACACACACACACACACACACACACACACGAATATGCACATATGTACACACAAACATACACACACATTCACACACACACACACACACACACACACACACACACACACACACACACGCACATGCACGTATAGAAGTGTGGAACAGAAGGCCTGTATTGTCCTGGGCTCTATCTGTAACTCCTGCCCTTGTTCCCAAAGCAGGTGCCCTTAGGCAGCAGCACAGCTGTAGATTTGCATCCTGTAGGGCTGGAGGGCCTCCGGGATCAATGCGCAGGACCATTGTTTACTAAATGAGGTGATGCTCAGGACAGGTCTAAACTTGCCTGCATCTGAGCAATGCCTTCCTCAGCAGTTCCGTCTATGTGGTACTGGGGAAGCCCTGCCCCCCTCTCCTGTGAAATGTAACCTGTGGGAACTCTGTAGCCCAGACAGGACCAATGCCAGCTTGAAAGACACCTTGGATGACCCCTGGAAAAAACCCAAACAAACTAAAAAAACCCACCCTTTCCTTGGTAAATAGAGCACACAGCAAGCCAGACAGATTGTAGCAATTCTGTCCCGATTTGACCCCAAACCTTGTAGAGTGCACAACCTACCCGGCCTTCCACGGAGCCCTGGCCCATACCCACTACTGGAGATTCACATTAAAAATGGCCTCCTCGAGCCGCTCACGAACCCCAGTTTGCCAGAGTTAACGCCAGGCCCATCCCTCTGTGGATGCCGGGAGCTTAGTCAGCCCCAGGCCAAAGCTGCTGAATATTCTCCCAGCTCAACAGGAAATCTGGGTTTTCATGTGAATCCTACAGTTTTCAAAGGTTGCCAAGGAACTCTCTCTCTCTCTCTCTCTTTTTCCCTTAACACCATGCCAGCCAATCTTCCTTTGACCACAGACCACACGGGACAAATCTGTGGGTTGACCGATCTTTACCATCTCACTTACCCTAGATCCTCCCCAATACAGATGCGAGATGACAGGGCAGTGACGTATTCAAGATGACACTGGGAGCCAGTGACAGCCTGCCCCCACAGCCTTCTCTGGTGCCTGTGACCCAGGCTGCGCCTGCATTTCACAAGTCAGCATGGCTCACACACACACCTCCTGCCTGGCCCTGGCCCGAGCTGATATTTTTACCAAATGTCACAGTGGTTTGCAGGAAGGCCCGGGTCTAGCTTGAGCCAGTGAATTACGATTGCTTGCCAGAGGGCTGTAAACACGCTCCTGATTAATGAATTTCTTAATGGCTGAGCCCTGGGTGCAGTCCTTGCCTGGGTGTCACCCCCGGCAGACACATAAGGAAACATTGGCCCAGCAGTGGAAAGATTTGTGTCACGTCTCTGCCTCTGAAAGGGTGCTCCAAGCCTGCTGGCTCCAGGAGCTAGTAATCAGCTCTCCCTGGCTCTAGATCCCCCCGGCTCTGTCTGTGAGCGCCAGCCGCCCTATGCCTGAGACGGGGACAGCCTTGATTGATCTTTGGGTGGAAATAGCCTGGCTGGCTGCCACCCTGAGCTCAAGGAGCTCAAAAATGCCCTTATCTGAATCCAAACACAGAGAGGAGGCTTCCTCTTGTACTGGTTTGAGGACGTCCTGCCTGAGACTTGAGCCCTGGAAGTTTAAGTTGGAGACAGCAGTAAAAAGTCTAATTCTATCCTGTCCAGACTCCCCCTGCGTTTCAGAAAACACAGAAACCCGGGGAAATCCGCCAACCATGGAATGTTCTCGCTGTGTGACTTCAGGCTAATCTCTTGACTGCTCTGGACCTGTGTCTTCTCAAACAGAAAGGGAGGGTCTTCGGTGGATTCTGTTCACTCTGCACTAAGTGCAGCAAAAGAGATGAGGCCAAAGCGATCGGTAGAGCAGGGGTGACAAATTAGTGACCCGTGACCCCTGCTGTCTGTTCCTGCACCAGAGCCAACCCCAGTGATCCCGGCTGGAACCAGTTCTCATAGCTTCTTTAGTACAGGTCCCTGGGAGGCCAGCTCCAGGATCCTAACACCAAGCAGCTTACTACTGAGCCTCTCTGAAGCCCCACCCACACTCAGGCTTCCCAGGGAAGCCCTTAGGGTACATCCTACGCAGTGCTCAGACACCTACCAGACTCTGGCTTAGGTGAGGCTTGCTGGGCTCTGCAATACTGATCCTTTCACTCCACAGTGCACATCTGGAAGTTTTCCCAGTTCCCCAGTCTACACTGGAAAATGGAAGAGAAAGCAGCTGTCTCTTCTTCAGCTATGAGAAGCTCTTCAGAGGGCAGGACAGTGGTTGTCGCTGTCTGGGAGAAAGGGCTGTGTTCTGGGTTGGGTGGGCTCGGGCAGCCAGCAGGGATCAGGAGCCCTGAAGCACCCCCATTCCTCTTTCCTCAGGCTCCCTTATCCTAAATGCCTCCCCACTCCCCACACCATCACCCTTGGTTGATTCTCTCAGCTGATATTCCTGAGGCTGGGGGTGAGGGCTGTTGGCTCCTGGTTGAACAGCTGCTTGTTTGTATACTCTCACAGTGACAGCGGTACCCCTGAGCATGCACCACATGTATTGAAGAGCTGTGACTGAGATACCGTCAACATCCTGCAAATTCACTCTTTGCTTTCTCCTCAGACCAGAGCCCATGAAAAGAGAGTCCTGAAAGAATTATCCACCTGGTTTCCTTGTTTTACAGAGAGTAGGTTACAGAGAGGTTTAGCAAGTGGCCATGGTCACACAGCAAATGAGCAGATTGAGTGATCCCGGGGTCCTTCCCTCCTAAGGAAGCTCACTCTTCCCAAGTAGTGAAAATTCCAAGCACAAACCAAAGTCAAGAACACAGGCAATTTGCAGCCTCTGGACTGGCCACTGCTTCCGAAGTCATGGTCCTCCTGAGACACAGTGGACAATATGTTTATGTCCGATCATCCGAAGAGGAAGCTGTATGGCGGGCCTGTGTAATCAAGCTCTCCTTTTAAGCCTCAGCTCCTTGACTGACTCAGGATTGTAGGTATCTGCATGTGACAGTCTGCTGTGACAGTCTGAACTCACTGTGGCTGAAGAGGGGAGAGAAGGCTCTCTGAGTGTCATCCCCACGTTAAGGTGACCCTGGGAGTCACAAAGCAGTGAATGGGCCTGCCATTTCCCAAGCCCAACTTTGTGCAAACATTTATGTTTTGTTTGATGGCTGAATTGATTTTATTTTCTTTAAGAGAGATTTTCCCAGGGGCCAGAGAGACGGCTCACCGGGTAAAGTGCTTGCTGGGCAAGTGTGAGGACCTGAGTTTGGATTTCCAGCATCCAGGTAAAATCTGGGCATAGGAGTGCCCACTTGTAATTCTGGCACTGGTAATAGGAGGTGGAGATGCCAGGCTTATAATGCAGCTTACTGGTCAGCAAGTCTTGCCCACCACTGAGATCTAGGCTCAGTGAGAAGCCCTGTTTCAATATATAAATATATAATTTATTTTTATATAAAATATAAAGCAATCGAGGAAGACATGCAAAGTTCACATTTGTCCTCCATATACGCATACATAGGCATGCTCACCTGCAAACACGTGTGTACATGTACACATATATACATATATCATACAGTACTTATTTCTTGGACTATATTGCTTTAAAAAAATGCTCAGGCAAACTCATTAAAAGGCAGTGAATTTTTAAAATGTATACAAAAGGATAAACACTTTGCATAAGACCACGGAACCATTTTCCCATGAGCCACTGGCAGAGCAGGGGTTACTGTTCCTGCTCAGATCAGATAGATTTCTCCAATAACATGTTTGCAGCATGTTATATATGGTGTGCTTTGTCGAAGCTCATAAATCCCAGCTCCTGTGCCTTGAACAATAAGGAAACACAGCTGAAGAAAGAAAAGGCTGAGAATGTTGGCGGCACCGCACCAGGTTAACCTTTAAAACCAGAACCAAATACCTGAATGGAAGCTGAGCCCTTTCCTGGAAGTGGCTCTTCATGAGCTGATGACTAAAGGCTTACCCATAAACCAACAGGCCAGTGGGAAAACACCAGTCTTTCCAGAACAATCATCTGGGTTTATGCAGTGAACCAAACAGCTTTATGCCATGAACAGCATATTTAACTACTGTCCAGTAGCAAGCTCAGTGACGGGGGAGGCCTAGGCTTGGAATATAAAAAGCAAACCTGTGCTCACTGCTTTCTGAGAGACTACATGTCCTTCGATACTGCTTGAGATCCATGTGTCTTGCGCCAAGCATTGTGGGTAAGATGAAGCATTGTGGGTAATACAGACCATTGTGGGTATAATACAGAGCATTGTGGGTAATGCAGCCTCACTTCATGACTGAAGTAGAGAGGTCTTCACACCCCAACTCTCTTTCACTGCTTGCCGGCTAGTCACACAGGAGTTCTTTGCATGTGCCAGGCTTTGGCTGAGACAAACTCATCTGTGCGTCTCACTGTCCCTTTGTTACTTCCTGGGACAATTTTACAAGCCGAGCCATCGATCACATCTCCAGTCTCAGACCCCAAGGCAGGATGTTGGTGCAGAAAGACCCTTCTCTGGGATACCCCAGGAGGGATAGGAAAAGAGGTTTCGTTAGGGAGCCACTATGAAGACTGATCTGTTTATCAGGACTTGGAAGCACGTCAGAGTTTTGGTGCCTGAGTTTCTCACCTGCAGAATGAACATGTGGTGCTTGCTTTGTCACTGCCTAGAAGGGAGACGGAGGCGACAAATGAACACACGGTTTTTGGTGCGCAAGAAGCCACTCTGGCTGAAAGCTGTTATTTAGGGCAGTTCATTGCATTTCCTGTTCTGAGATCGAGGCCACTCACCGATTGTGTATACCTAGACGTCTGCTGGACGATTGGGATTTGTTCTGAATCTCTGTTGCTGAGTGAAAGGTGTTTCCGCGGGGGGGGGGGGGGCATTCCAAGCTTGGTGTGGTGTCTCATTCCTGTCACCCCAGCACTTAGGAGGCCAAGGTGGGACACCAGCCTTGAGTTCCAGGTCAGCCTGGGCTTCATAGTTAGACTCTAACACAAAAAGAAGAGAAGAAAAGGACAGGCGGAGGGAGAGAGAAAAGGAAGGAAAGGAGGGAAAAGGAGAGAGAGGGAGGAAGAATGGGTGGCTGTAGAGAGCAGGAGATGGTTCAGTCAGTGAAGCACTTGCTAGCACAAGCCTGAGGACCCGAATTCACATCCTGGCATTCATGTGAAAAGTTAGGTGCTGTGTGCACACCTGTAACCCCAGTGCTGAGGAGACACAGACAGGAGGCTCCCTGGGGTGGGGGTGGAGGGACAGAACGTCTAATCTGCCAGCTTCAGGTTAGTGAGAGACCCTTTCTCAGAAAAGCAGGTGGAGGGGGCACACATCACACACACACACACACACACACACACACACACACATACACACACACACACACACACCAGAGAGAGAGAGAGAGAGAGAGAAAGAGAGAAAGAGAGAGAGAGAGAGAGAGAGAGAGAGAGAGAGAGAAAGGAGTTTATTCCCTTACCCCATGTGTAATCCGAGGCTGCCCATCCAGATGGCTTCTGCTGGCCTCTGGTCAGGGAATGCAACCTCAGGTCTGAGAACTCTCACAACTTCTCTCTTCCGTTTGAGGACCCCCGACCTCCCCTTCTGAGATTGGCCTAGTTGAGAAGCTAAACTGCAGACTGGCTCAGAGCCACTCAGAGGGACAAGGACAGTATTTAGAGCCAAACGGCAGGTTGGGGGCTCCGCAAGGGCCCCTACTTAGGAGAAGAGTGGCTTTGCTTCTCCATGCTTTTTTGAAATCAAGCCTGAGGGTCTCAGATAACCAGCCACCTAAGGACTGAAGGTTCCCGCTGGCCGGCCCCTGAAGCATCTCACTTAGGAGCCTCAGCTGGTTTGCCAGCAGCCCAGGGCTCCCCTGAGCACCCCCAGTTAATACGTCCCAGGCCCTCGTGGTGAAAGGAAGAGATTACTAGTCCAGGCACTTGGCTGGCGCAGCAGGGTCTCTGCACACCTCATACATCACATCTGATACCTCAGGGAGGTGTAGCTGGCTTGGAGTGTTCTGTGTGGGGTGAGAAACACCATCTTCTCCACTCATATGCCCCCTTCCCAGACTCCTCTGCTTCCACCTGGACCCCAGAGGCAGTGTGCCCTCATGATAGTGTTGGGAGACAGTACATTCTTGCTCTGGTGGACTATACTGCTCTCTCTGTTTCTGTCAGTCTCTGCCTCTCTCTCTCTCTCTCTCTCTCTCTCTCTCTCTCGTGTGTGTGTGTGTGTGTGTGTGTGTGTGTGTGTGTGATGCAAACCCATATCTATTGGGTTTGTTTGTGGAGAGATCAGTGTACTGTGTGTTGTATGTGCATGCTTATTTATTTTTGGGTGTGCTAGGAGCCACGCTGTGAGCCGTGGACACCGGGGGCAGAGGGAAGAGGAGAGGAACAGAACATGTAGGGTTCTGTGGAGTCAGAGCCTCCAGGGTCTTCAGACTCTAGCTTTCCCTTCGGTTGAGAAGAGTTATAACTAGTCCCCCAGGCCTGGGGCCACAGACAGGCCTAATCTTAGAGGTCCAGGAGATGACAGGAGCTCAGCGGGACAGTCCCAGGCTTGGAATGGGGCAGCTGGCCAGTTTTGCACAAAGATCTCAGTCTCCACACGGCCCCAGCTCACTCTTGCTGTGGGGAACAAGAACATTCTGTTACCAGATTTCTAATTTCCCTTCTATTGGAGTTCTGTAAAAATCACCTCATTTTAAAGAAGTCTCATTGGGCCCAACAACACATCCTGTAGGCCAGATGCTGCCTGCTCAGCACTGGGGCCTGGTCTTTATGAAGAAAAGGGGGCAGTTGGGGGCATGTTTGCCAAGCTACTGCCACTTCCTGTCTGTGGGGTCCTGGGCCTCAGACTTAATCTCTGAGTCTCTGTCTTATCTACAAAATGTGGCTAGGAATGGCTGTGGTGACCTGGAGATAACACTCCCAAGAGTCCTCCTGCAGGAGCCACAGCTGGCCGGCAGCAGAGCATCTCAGACACAGGCCCTTTGATCTGCAGCTTGTCTAGGGGGTTTGGTCTTAGAATCCCCCCCGTTCAAACATCTTCCTTCCTAGAAACAAACTACTGGGTTTAGGATAGAGATGGGGACAGCCTACCTAGCTTGGTGGTGCTGTCCTGTCATCCTGGATATCCAAGGGACTGAAGCAGGAGGGTTGACCATTCAAGGACAGCCTGGACAATGTAGTGAAATCTTATCTCAAAAAGAAACAAGGGAGAGGGTGGAGAGACGGCTCAGTGGTTTGAGAGCACGCACATACTGCTCTGAGGACCTGAGTTCATTTCTCGGCACCCACATCTGGTGGCTCACAACTGCCTGCAAGCCCGGCTCCAAAGGGTATCTCACACCTCTGACGCCTGTGGAAACCTACACTCAGGCACACATGCCACTACCACCCCATACACCTAATTAAAATAATAGAAATAAATCTTTAAAATAAGGAACAAGGGCTGGGCGTGGCAAGGCCCGGGGGGTGGGGACGCCCAGTGGGAATGAAGTCTGCTGGGTGGTTAAGCAGGGGGGCCGAACAGCCATGTAAAAGCTGGGTGTGGTGGCCAGCTTTACCTCCAGCACTTAGGGGAGACAGATAGATCATTAGAACCCACCGGCCAGCCAGACCAGCCAACAGTGGGCTCCAGTTTCAGTAAGAGAAAGTCTTAGAGAAAAAGAGCAATTACAAAAAGATGTTTGATGTTGACCTCTGACCTTAGGAGGCTAAGGACAGTCCCCAGTGTAGAGCGCCTACATAGCCTTTAGGATTTCCCCAAATTCACCACTGCCAAACAAACCAACAAGCAAGCAGATCTTGTGGCCAGTGCTCCACTTTAAATCCAGGACTGGCTGGTTGCGGCTAGTCAGCTGGGAGCTCTCGGCACCCTCTTTTCCCAACTGTGAGTGCTTCTCCAGATCTGGTGGGGGTGGGGTTGGGACAGGCCTAGCCTGACTCCCAGGAGCCTCATTTGGGTGAACCTGGAGCAAGTGTCAAAGCCTATGCGTGGCGCATGCTCATGCCGGCTCTCCCAAGCCTTGGAGTCTTGAGATGGGCAGGTAAACGGGCCAGCCAGGCCTTGCCTGAGCCACAGCTGCCCTGGGCTCCCAGCCATGCTGCCACACCATGCCCTTTCCAGACACATCGGGGTCCCTCCTCCTCCTTGGCAGGCGTGCCCATTAGTTCAGGGTGAGAACTCTTTCCTAACTGCCCTGGGACGTCCCCTGACTCACTGGGGGAAGAGCTGGAGTGCTGTCCATCACACCAGCAAAACCAACCTGAGAGCAAAAACGAGGCGCGCTGGCGGGACTGGAGAAGCTGGCACATTTGGTCGGAACGATTATGTCTTTAAAAAGGCAGTTGTGCAATCTATAAAGTTTGCAGCGGGGACTCTAGTGCCCTTGGCTCCTGCTTCTGGGATCTGCAAACTGCATGTTTTCTTTAACCCTCTTCCCCGGTGGCTCTGCCTGAGACGCGAATAACCTTTTTCTTTTTTCCCTCTCGCTCTTGCCCATTAACTCCAGGAATCACTCGCTGTTCTTGTCCAAGCTGCTTTTAAAGGAAGATTAACCCACTGGCAGGGTTAATCTTCACTTTGAGGGCTACAGACATAGCTCTCTTGGCAGAGTGCTCGCCCAGCATGCGCAAAGCCCTGGGTTCAATTCCCGGCACTGCACAAACTGGATGTAGTGATAAACACCTGTAATCCTAGCAAGCAGGAGGCAGAAGCATGAGGACCAGAAGTTCAAGGTCAGCTTCGGTTTGAGACTAGCCTAGGATACTGAGACCCTATCTAAAAAGAAACAAAAATTGGGAGGGGGGTGGCTGCAGTTTTAACTTGGAAACACACTGACAGTCGGCACACACATACACCTGTAGCCTAGATTGCAGGGTTGCACACTCAGAGGCGAAGGCCTTTCAGCAGAGATGTTTCCCTATCCCAGGATGTCCTGCACTTGGGTAGGAGACGCCCCCTTATCTTAGTTACCGTCCTGTCTCCTTCCAGCCCTCCTCCCTCTGTTTAGAATCCTGTCTCCCTCTTAGCCCGTGGGAACCTCCGGGTCTCCAATGAGCAGGGTGGGTAATTTTTTTTTTTCCTTAGGAACTCCATTCATGGTGTTGAGCTATGGTGAGGGAGATTTGGGTATTATGCCCAGTGTCAGGGACCAGGCAGATGTAGGCAGAAGAAGATTAACTATATATTTGTCTGTGTGTGTGGGGCGGGACATGCATGTGTACACACATGTGCATGGTGTGGAGACCAGATGTTGACATTAGAAGTCTTCTGTCTCTCCTCTTTATTAATTATTATTGTTGTTGTTGTTACTTTGACACAGGGTCTCTCACTGAACCTAAAGCTCACTGATTCACACAGGCTGACTGACAGCCCCAGAGATCGTCCTGTCTCCAGCTCCTCAGAGCTGGGGTTAGAGTTCAGGTCATTTTCACTGAGGCTCTTGGTTTAGGCTGTTGTTTACTTTAGAGCTGTCCACACTCTCCTGTGGTCCTACTGTCTGCTGCTGGGTCTTCTGAAAAGTGCCCGTCACTTTCTCCTTATCTGTCCTGAGAAGGGATGTCCAGGTCCTCCACATACCACAGACACCTGTGCAACGGGGATATCCGTGTGCAGGCACCTGTGTGCGTCCCTCATCGTCTGTAAGACAGCCACTGTTTAGTCCCAGCTGAGACCCCCGTGGCAGGGGGCTGCACAGGGAGAGCTTGGTGGATGGTTTCTGACCACCTAAATGGATTTCCACGGGATGATTCTGAGGCTTTGAGCTGGAACCATCAGAGACACTGAACCTGAGATCCCTACTAATTACATACAGAACCAGAATTACAACCTTGGTCTGCCTACCTAAACCCCTACCAGCTGAGTTTGAAAAATGATAGGCTGTATCTAATTAATGTTGGGGCGGGTAAAACCAGGAGGGGGGTGCACAGATATCGCTCTCTCTCTCTCTCTCTCTCTCTCTCTCTCTCTCTCACACACACACACACACACACACACACACACACGATGGGGGAAATCTCACTCCATGCCTTCTCCTGGATAGGTAGTGGATCTGGTGAAGATTCTACTTAGTGTAGGGCATATGCCTGGGACAGGGAACCACCAGTGAGGCTGTGTGCTCTCAGTGGTGTGGTGGTGTCTGGTCCATGTGCGTGACTGACTGTGGGTGGGTGACAGTTCACAAAGGGTTCTCTAGACACATGTATGTTGTCAGGTAAGTTAACATAAGCCACAGTGGACTTCAGCCTTGTCAAAATGCTTTATCTGTCAACATGTGATTTCAGTTTAGGCCTAGGGGCAATCTTACACTGTTTAAAAGAAAAGCAACCGCAGGAGCTGGAGAGATGGCTCAGCAGGTCAGAGTATTTACTGTTGTTCCAACACAAGCCAGAGTTTGGATCTCTGCATCCACAAAAGGTGGCCCACACAAGGTGGCCCACAAATGCCTGTAACTCCAAGTGAACTCATGGCCCCTTCAGGTCTTCATGGGCACATGCTTCTATAAATAAAAACAGATCTTAAAAGAAACATCAAAAGACAACCTTTACAATGTTACAAAGCAGAAAAACACACATTTATAGTATTGATACTTAAAAATATCTTTAATCCTTAAAGTATCTAATATGTGTAGATAGTAAATATATATGGATCATATTGTATATAAGGTGCATTTTCCCATCAAATATCCTGGTGTGTTTCCTGTTTAGGTCTCTTTAAGTTCCTGCCAAACATTATTTAAAACTTTAAAACTTATTATTCACGTGAGTGGTGTTTTCTCATGCATTGGATCCCCTGGCACTGAAGTTACAGGTGGTTGTGAGCATATTGGGAACTGAACTTGTGTCCTCTGGAAGAGCAGCCAGTGGGGTTCTTCTTCTTTTTCTTCTTCTTCTCCTTCTTCTTCTTCTTTAAAATATTTGTCTATTCTATGTAGACACACCAGAAGAGGGCTTCAGATCCCACTGTAGGTGATTGTCAGCCACCATGTGGTTGCTGGGAATTGAACTCAGGACCTCCGGAAGAGCAGTCAGTGCTCTTAGCCACTGAGCCATTTCTTCAGCCCCAGTCCTTTGGGGTTCTGAAAAGACAGCACAAAACCACTTTCTAATGCCTAGGGGTGCTGTTGAACCCTTAACTGTATCTACAGAAAGTAACATCAATTTCAAAGGGTTTTGTTAGTTGAATTTTTCAGGCACAATTTTAAAATGACTTGTGGGGATTGGAAAGATGGCTCAATGGTTTAGAACACATACTGCTCTAGCAGCGGACCTGAATTTGGTTCCCAGCCTTGATGCCAGGCAACTTCAAGGGATCTGTCCCCTCTTCTGGCCCGCTCAGGGACCTGCACTCACAAGTACAGGCACACACAGTCACAAAATTAAAAACAAAGTCATGTATGGTGCTCTTTTAATTACCTGCACTACAAGGCTGTTGCATTCTTGCCCTTTCGGTGTGTGTCCTGTTGATTCCTCACCCCTCCCCCTCTCCGCAGTTCAGTGCTGATACCTCACCCCTCCCCCTCTCCGCAGTTCAGTGCTTCCCCTTATCAGTGGGAGTGGATACAGTTGAGAGCAGTGTTAGCAACAGTGTTTCCAGGTTTGCCAGGACCGCTCTCTTGCAGTTTCCTGAGTTGAGAAGGCTCCGGCCTTCCTCTGATCACCGGCTTGTTTCTTTTCTCCCTCAGCCTCCTGCAGTTTATGCTGCAGAGAGTTTTTCCTACCCAATTCTAGAAGCTGGTAAATATTTACCTTTGTTTTCTTCCAGATTTTTATGGCTTTGCTTTTTATGTTTAGCTCTTTAATCCTCAGTAATTTATTTTGGCACCAAGTGTCATGAGAAGAGCCGAATTTATTTAATTTTCGAAATAGCTAACCAATTGCCCCAGCACCAGTTAATCAGTAATTGGGCGGCTGTGCAGTGACACTTTATCCCCCATGGGCTTCGTTTGTATGGCCCAGGCACATGCCTGGCTCTGCCTTCTAACAAGCTCTGTGTTCCTTTCTTTTTCTATCCATCTCAGAACTCTGCTGCTGAGGCCATACAGCTTTATGTCATAACTTATCATGGTTGTCATGGTCAGTCATCATCATCATCATCACAATCATCGCCACCATTGCTATCATCATCCTCATTGTAGTCTTTACTAGTTTGAAATTCTAGGGTTTGAACTCAGAGCCTTAAGCACCGCAAGTGTATGCCGAGCATTGAGCTACATTTACATTCTTCTCCTTTTCCTCCTTTTCTTCTTTGGAGACAATCTTAACTATGTAATCCAGGCTGACTATGAACTCCAGGCAATCCCCTGCCTCTGCCCCAGCTGCAGGGATTACAGGTGTGCATCATTAGATCCAAAAATCTTTATTTTGCCAGAGCAAACTTGGATTAGCGTGACTGAGGCCACAATTCGACAGTTACCTTTAACATTATTGAGCTTACACATTAATTGGGTGATCAATAAACATCATCATACAATTCAGTTCTCTGTGACACACCACGTCAATCATTTCTTCAAGTTCAGACAACTCTTGATTTTTCTCTTCTTTTTGGTGTCTCATGTTTGTTAGCCTTAGACTTTTCAAACCTACTTTAATAAGGGTCCTTAAATGGTTTAACCTCCCTCCCAGTCCAGCACCCACCAGAGGCAGTGGAAAGGGAAGGTTAATAGGGCAACAGGGCATGTAGACCTGTTTAGAAATCGTTATTTGGGGCAATTCCAATCTTCACTGTGAGGAGAGCACCAGCTCAGTTCACACGAATCAGCATTGGGAGCTTGATCTACTCAAAACACCACTCAGGACTCAGCAGCGGTAGTTCTGTCCAGAAGAAACCGCAAGGCTCTGCTAATCAGCCCCAGTCTATAGAA
>NC_137985.1:51710194-51727694 GCF_963924665.1 Micromys minutus | reverse complement strand
GTTGTGTCTGACCTTTAGTTTTCCAGACTTAGGAGCGTACTGGCCAGCCTGGAGCAGGACCGGTGCCCCTCACTGCCCTCACCGGTTCAGGAGCCTGGGGTACCAGAGCCTTTTGCTGCCGTAGATAAGAAAGTAGATGCCCGGGCTGGGAAGGGGCTAGCTCCCAGAGATGCAGACCACCTGGCCACAGAGATGGTCTGTGGTGGCCAGGCCAGTGTCCAGGCAGGCATGGGAATGTCCTGTTGGAGCACCCCTCCTGTTTGAAGTCACAAAAGAACCTACAGAGAGGCAAAACTGAAGTGTGATCATCAACAGAGCTGTGGACCTGGCAAATGACAGCCCAGAGGCTGAGTCGCTCTGGTTGAGGCGGAAATGCCAGGCTCGGGCCTAGTGTCGCTTTGACGGCCTCCACGGCCTCCGTCTTCAAACCCCCTGTTCTTTAACAACACAGGGACAATGAGGTTCTGCAGTCAGGTGTGGCTTCCCTTACTTGTCTACACCACAGCCAGGAGTGGCTGGGCCAGAACACCCCGGTGTGGAAGGGGACCTCAGGGCTCTTCACTTATTAGGCCTGGCAACACACTTTTCTCCTGTCTCTCCCCCAGGTGTCACCTCTTCCCGGACAGAGCTGTCCTTTGCTAGGACCTTTCCTTACTGGGAGATCAGCAATGCCCAACCAATCACCAACCAGCCCTGCTACAGTGCACACACACCACACATCATACCATTCATCCATATACAGACACCACAGATATCACACACATACTCACACCACACACTGTACACCCCCACCCCATCTACCACTCACATACATACATATGCACAGAGAGCCCAATCACACATACCAATGGCAAACAACACACTCACACACACTCACTCACACTCGTACACACACACACACACACTCACAGAAACTCACACACACTCATATAGGCACACTCACACATGCTGACTCACACACACATTCACACTCACACACACTCGCTCACACTCGTACACACACATGCTCACAGAAACACACACACTCATATAGGCACACACATACACACACATGCTCACTCTCTCTGTCTCTCTCTCTCTCTCTCTCTGTCTCTCTCTCTCTGTCTCTCTCTCTCTCTCTCTCTCTCTCTCTCTCTCTCTCACACACACACACACACACACACACACATTCCTACCTGGAAGCCCATGTGTCTCTGCTGTTACCATTTTGTACTCTCCTGGGAATCCCCTCCCCTCCCCCTCCCACAGCTGCTCCGTCATAGCAGCCCCTCCCCCCTCTTATCTCCCCTCTCCATGAACACTCAGGGCTGTCTACCTTGTGTCCCAGGGAAATAAGTGCTTGCTTAATCCTCTTAAGAACAAGTTACAAGCACTTTGTCAAAGGAGAGCTGTTTTGATTTCTTTTTTTTTTAAGTCAGAGTCACAGCTGGGCTGGACTAGCACTTGCTATGTAGACCAAGATGGCCCTGAATGTATGAAGATCTTCCTGGTCTGCTTCCCAAGCGCTGGGATTACAGGCATGCACCACCACCCATAACCAGTTTCTTCTTCTTCTTTTTTAACGCCCTCAGAGTTGGAAAGCTGGTCGGTATTCTCAGTTCTGTTAGCAGAGAGAGGCTGAGTCACTAGCCCATGGTCACACAGTTGGAAGCTGATTTCTGGCCTGACTTCAGGCCCTTGAGGTATATCTTGCTCTCTTCCGTGCCACAGCTGCCTCCTGCTCTTTAGTCCTTGAGGGCAGGGATGAGGGATACCTTTCGCCGAGATTGGTTGCCTGGCCAGGTGGGACAGCTCTTACGTGTGTGAATTCTCTTTAGCTGTTTCTTGAAGGTAGGAATGGCCAAGCCCTGCCTGACAAAAATCACAGTCAGTTCTCGGTGCTGCTTCTGAGAGGCCAGAGTTGCTGAGACTCTAGCCAGCGGTTCCCAGGGCTGCGACCATTCAACACAGTTCCTCGTGTTGCGGTGACTCCCAACCATGAGAATATTTTTGCTGCTACTTCACAACTGTGACTTTGCTACTGTTATGAACAGTAATGTAAATATTTTTGGAGACAGGGGTTTGCCAACATCCTGGAGCCAGCCTTCCCCTGGCAGCCACAGATGAAGCCCATCGGCATCTTTTAAGGTTGTCTCCAGCCTCTTCCCACTGTCCCTGGCTGGCCAGCGCAACCCCAGGTGGTGTGAGCCACTTTCAGCCCAGAGTCACCCTTGCTTCCCCTAGGATAGGCTCCTAGGCTGTGACAGATGGTCTAAGACAGGAGTGCCGCATAGTCACTTTATGGACAGGAAAGTGGCTTCCACAGAAGGACACATGGCCACACACCCTGAAGTTTGCCAGCCCCAAGCTCCAAACCTCTCTGCCAGGAAAAAGGGTTTGAGCTCTGGGTTCAGGGCCGGAAGTTCTAACTTCAGCCCTGGCTTTAGCCCTGTTTGTGTCTTATCTTCAGCAAGTTGTGTGACTCTCTGGACCTTGTTCCCTTTGTTTTCTCTCTACAATAGCTGTCAGCTCTTCGATTCTGCAGCATTCCCCACCCCCAGCTCCTGCCCCAGCAAGACCGTGCACTCACTGGACTTTAACCATCCATATTGCTTCTAACCTCCAGGCCGACCTCCCACCACCGGCGCCTGTGGGGGTGGGTTTTACAGGATTTCTCTCATTGAGCAGGTCCCCAAAGAGAACACAGGTCTTGTCACAAACCCAGGCTTTCTCAAAATTTTGTTGTAAGAAATGGTGATCCAGGAAGGTGGCTCAGTGGGAAGAGCACATGTAACCAAGTCTGATAATCAGAGTTCGATCCCCAAGGACCTACAGAGTAGAAGGGAGACCAATTTCCACAGGTCATCCTCTGGCCTCCACACACATGACGTGACATGTCTTCCAAAATAAATAAATACATCATCATTATTATTATTGTTATTATTAATTTTAATGGAAATGGTGCCATGTCAATCAGCTTTGCCAGACTGGGAAGAGCCTGAGATGCAGCTCAGGATAGACTTATTGTTTGTTGATGGAGATGTAGTCTGACCTCAGGTTTGCTCACTGGGACTTGGATGTGCCACTGTGTCTCTCATTGGGTTGGGAAACATGCACAAGACCCTAAATTCAACCCCAGCCCAGACAGACAGACAGACAAGCAAACAAGCAGACAAACAAAGCAAGCCTCCCAGCATACCAGAGGGCCATGAAGTGAGTGTGCTTCTGAAAGTGACTAGGAGAGCTAACCCTGGGGGTTCTCTGAGGGAGCAGCCATAGCTGGTGGCTATGCCACAGGGACAGGGTGGGGGCTGGGGAACAGGAGGAAAGGGAACCTGGAAAGTCTGCAAGAGCTCACCTGGATGGGTTAGGCCAACCCTGAACCCCCTCTACAAGAATTCAGGGCTCAGTCCTATCTCAGTGCTGGGCCCGGGAGTCAGAACCTGACGGGGCCTGTTAGATATATTACAGGCCCGGTGCGGGAAGCCGTTTTGATTAAATTTGGGAGCATAATTGCAGGGTTTGTGCTGTGGCCTCATTATGGCTTTTTTAATCTTGTTAACCTCTCCTCCCCATCCCCCCTCCCTCCACAGCCACAGGCTGCGGCCTCAGAACAATACCAGGAATATTTTCCATCTCCCCATCATGGTTTCCTTCTCCTCCTCTTCCCCCAGATTGGCTCCCAGAGTCAGGATAGAGCAAAAGAAACAAGAAGAAGAAGGCAAGGCCACAGTGGGGATTTGAAGTGTGGCTTTCTTCCCCAGAGCTTTTTGATTCAGCTCCCAAGCCTGCCACAGCTAGTCTGGAGTTCTGGCAGGGGGTGGGGGTGGAGTGGAGAGTGGGGTGGGGGTGGGGGGCAGGCAATAGGGGTGGTAATGCCAATCAGGTGATACCAAACCAGACTGGTGGTAGCTTCACGAGTTCCCCAATCAGGCTCAGAGTTCTCTTTTTTTACTGAGGGAGAAATGGAAAAGCTGGGTTGGTGAGGCCCTGGAGATAAAGAGGGCAGCCATTGAGCTGGGGAGGTGGCAGGGGTGGGGATGAGGGGGGTGGGAGGAGAAAACTAAAAACAACCTGGAGCTTAGCCTAGACCAAGAGCAGCAAGCACAGCAACTTCTGCACTGGGGGCTGTGATGAGCGAGTCTCAAAGCTTCAAGGCTTCCCAGCTGATAGATGACGTCTTGTCTATCTACCCAAGCATGCTGCAGAAAGGGCGCTGGGAAATGTGGTGGAGAGGAGTGGGGTATATTAGAGGGCCCATAGAGAGCATGTGGCATGTGAGGTCGGTGTTTGGAGGTGCCATGGGATGGCAAGGAGCTCCTGGCCTCAGTCCCTCATCGCCCTAGGAGTGTAGTCAGTTATTAAGCTGTAAACTCCCTGGGAGGTTGCCACCGCCCAGTGTAGGAGTTGGGAGAGGGCACTGGGGGGAAGCCAGAGCCTTGTGTGCTGTACAGAAGCCGGAGGGTCTCTGAGACAAAGGCTGTAGGAAATGCAAATTAGGATGAGGTAGGCACACTCCGTACACCCAGCCCAGGGCTTTCCTTCTCCAGCTGCTCTCCTGACATTCATCAATGTCCCATGACTATGTCAGCAACCTTGACCTTTCTCCTGAGGCAGCAAAATGGACCTCTCTAGGGTAACAGAATGCCCAGTCATGCAAAGCCTCAATCCAGAATGTAGAGTCAGCCTCAGCCTTGGTTCTCAGATGTCCTCCAGGCACACATTCGTCCGTTCATCCTGCCTTTGGACAGTCCCCAGAACTTCCTTCCTTGGATGTATACCTCCTAGGTTGTTGCCCAGGTCCTCTGTCTTCTGTTGGCAGCAGGCAGGTGTCCCTTCACTTACCTCTGAGCAGCTGTCCTTACACCCTCTGTGCTGGTTGTTTTCTGTCAACTTGACACAAACTAAAGTCACCTGGGGAAGAGAGAACCTCAGCTGAGAACTTGCCTCCATCGGATTGGCCTGTGGGCATGTTAGTA
The DNA here is from genome assembly GCF_963924665.1 of Micromys minutus. Lineage (NCBI taxonomy): Eukaryota > Metazoa > Chordata > Mammalia > Rodentia > Muridae > Micromys > Micromys minutus. Next base: position 51,722,736 of record NC_137985.1, on the reverse strand, counting down.
GGGCATTTTCTTAATTGACGTAGGAGGGCTCAGTACGATCCTTAGGTAGGTAGGTCTAAACTTCTTTAAGAACACTGAGAGCTGTAAGCCAAATGAACAACGGAAAGTAAGTTAACACTCCCACCCAGGCTCCTGCCATTGTAGCCAATAATGGCTTTTCTCTGGTGCTCTAGTCTTGAACCACCTTGCTTTGTGTCATGGTCTCAAGACGCTCAGAGCCTGGATTTTCTACCTTATCCCAACTTCCAGAATCAGCTCAGATGCCACCTGTTTTATGGCAAGGCCTCCTAGGGCTCACAACTAAAATACCTCTGCCAACCTATGACATTCTGTGGAAGAGCGTCCTTTTGCCAGCCAAAATGCAGCCCACATTGAACCCATGTTTTTTTGACCCTGTTGGTTGCAAAAGGTCCTGACCATCAGGCCCATTGAAGCATGTCAGTACCCTGACCAGTGGCAGGGCTGCTTCTCAGATGAATTCTAGTGATGCCCTGAGTGTTGAGCATGTGTGTGTGTGTGTGTGTGTGTGTGTGTGAATATGTGAGTGTGTGTATGTGTGCATGTGTGTATGTGTAAGTGTGTGTGAATGTGTGTATGAGAGTGTGTGAGTTTGTGAGTATATGATTGTGTGTGAGTGAGTGTGTGTATATGTGAGTGTGTGTAAGTGTATGAGTGTGTGTGAATGTGTGTGAGTGTGCATGTGTGTGTGCAAGTGTGTGTGTGTGTGAGTGTGCATGTGTGTGTGTAAGTGAGAACTGGGGTTGCATTCAGGCTTCTGGAGAGAACTGCAGGGCCCAGGGGATAGAGCTGGTGCTTGCTAAGTGATTTGAGCATCAGGGTCTCATCGAAGCAGGATGACCCTGGTGACCTGTCTGTGAGGCAGAGGAGAAGCAGATGACCTGAAGCCACCAGAACTATATGAGCTACTTCCTGCCAGGGTCCTAGTGAAGTGGTAGGAGGGGACAGGTGTGAGTAGCTGTCCCCTTGAGGCAGGGTCTGGGCCAAGTATGGGAAAGGTGCTTCCTCTCAGGGTTGACCTGGCAGCATGAGGCTATGACTCAAGGGCCACCTTGGGAAACACTAACTGGGTTTTTCCCATCTTAAGGAGGGTCAGGAGCAAGCCCTGGAGCGCGTGGCTGAGGGCCAGCTAGGCCACAGTCCCTACCGTCTGCCACAGCGCTGAAGATCGTTCTCAGGGTCCACTTTGTCCACTGAAGCCTTTGCCTCCCACTTGGCTCGTCTCCTGCCTCAGCCACCAAAGTGTTCTTTCTCAGTTCTCAGCCACAGAACTGGGACTTTCTCCCAGGATGGCGTATGTCCCTCGCCCTCCCCTCCGCAGAGTCATTCCTCTTCATCAGTTTATGGATGTTGGTCCAATCACCTGGAGGCAGAGAGGGAGTCGCTCACCATGGCCAAGAGCAGCTTCAGTGGAACGGTGTGGCATCTTAGGAGAGCAATGGATGTCAGGCTTTGCAGAAGCTGAGGGGTCCTTATAAGGCACAGCAGAGCCAGACAACCTGAAGCCAACAGAACTATATGAACTGCTCCCCGCATGAGATGGTAGAAGGGGACAGGTATGGGTGGCCGTCCCCTCAAGGGAGGGTCTGGGAAAGGTGTTTTCTCCAGGAGGTCCCTGTCCTCTGAGTCACCTCTATAGGCTCATCAGAAGAATAGAGGTGCTTGCAACAGGCCCAGGCCATACAGTCTCTAAACACTGCCCAAGAAAGAGAGCAAGGGTCACTAGAGGGTAAGGGTTCAGGGCAGGGCCGGTGGCTCATTCCGTCAAGTGCTTGCTACAAAAGCATGAGGCCCTGGGTTCCATCCCTGTAAGGGTAACTAGCTGTGGTGTTAGACATCTTTAAGCCCAGTGCGGGGGTGGGGGAGGTGGGGGAAGGGGGGATGGAGGCGAGAACATTTTCCGTGGGACAGCCTAGCAGAATCTGCAATTCAAGGTCCTCTGGCTTCCACAGAGTGCATGGATTCATGTTCACAAGTACTCACACACATGCAAACATATGCACACACTGTGCCAGGCATACCCAGACAAACCCCTATTGGGCTAATTCCCCTCGTCTTCTGAGGAACCCAGGCTGCAGGTCTTCCAGAGAGTTGATGAGTTGACCCTCTCTAGATTGGCTTCAGGAAGATTGTGGGCCAAGGCTGGTTGTCACCTCCTCCTAAACTAAACTCAGCCGTCTGGGTTGAAAGCCTACGCCATGTCCCCGGGCATGCTCCACATTTCCTCACCAGCTGGCAGAGAGGCATGGGCAGTTTGTCACTCACAGACCTTAGCTCCCCATCAGGCAGCCTCCCTGAGGCAAGAGGCTGGCTTTCCTATCCTGGCCTAGGGCAGCCCTAGGCACAATCCACACTGGGTTCCCCGAAATGAAGCTGGTGATTGAAGCAGTGGAACCTTCTGCTTAAATGGTTTCTGACAAAGCCTGAGAGGCAGGGGGAGGGGCCGCCTGCCTCCCCTAAACTACATTGTTCCTAATGGGCTGTGTTCTCAGCTGATGAGAGAGATGTTCAACAGAAACCTGACAGAGAAGGCTACAGACTCAGGGATGAGTGAGTAATTAGACGCTAATTAATTTGCATTTCACAAGAGAGTCAGGGATGTTAAGGGAGGAAAAAAACCTGCAAAGATTAAAGGCCTCATATAGAAGGAAAATCTGGGACGAAGGGCCAGTGGAGCAGACGTAGCTGAGGGGGGATGTCAGCGGGAACAGGTGGCCATGTGGGCACTCAATGGAGCAGGTGTGGCTGTAGCCAGGGAGGTCAGAAAGGCCTGGGTTCCCTGCAGTGCTAGGGACTGTTCCACACACTACCCAGAGCTGCCTGCTGGGAGTGTGGATAAGTGCTCCCCTCCCCCCAGGCTGGCCTCAAACTTCTGGGTAGCTGGGAATGGCCCTGAACTTGTGATGCTCCAGCCTCCTCCTCTTCCTCAAAGACGGGATTATAGATGGACATGTGCTTCCTGCCTGGTTTATACAGTACTGGGGATTGAAACACCAGGGACTTGTGCATAATAGGCAAGAGCCCTACTAACCGAACCACGTCGCCAGCCCTGCCGAGAGACAACAAATGACACGTGTAAAAAACGAGGTTTCTGTCCCTTAGTCTTTTCTGTAAAAGATGCAAAGGCAGTGGCTTTATAATCAAAGTTTAAACCTTATCTTTTAAAGACATTTTTGGAGACAGGGTCTCTTTACACAGTTTGGCTGTCCTGGAATTCACTCTGTAGACCAGGCTGGCCTCAGAGATCTACCTGTCTCTGCCTCCCAAGGGCTGAGATTAAAGGTGTGTGCCATCACACCTGGCTCCTCTTTTAATAGGGCCATAACAAAGAGATTCCTGCTGTCTTTGGCCTCTGGTCAAGGGACTGCTTCTCCAAATAGAATGTGGGCAGCAAGTGTGTTGGCTCAGCAGGTAGAAGTGACACGTGTTCCACATGCGACCAAGACACACCTCTGAAGAGGCCACCTGCTCATATGTGTAGCAGGTGGATAACCTGCAACTGTTGTCTCTTTGAATCCTGCCCCGGCTCTGCCTTTGCCTCTCCAGAGCAGCCTGCTCTTCATTTCGGAGCAAGACGGATGTTGCAGTTGGCCTGATATTGCTGTAATGGGATATTGGAGACTGGAGAATTTGTAAAGAAAAATGCTTACTTGAGTCATAATCCTGGGAGTCGGAAGCTCAGGTCCGGGCAGCCACATTCGGCTGAGCCAGGACACTGGAAGGGGTGTGGCAGTGAGCAGACACCTGGAGAAAGGACAGAGCTAACAAAGCAGATTTGCTTATAACAGCTAGCTTTCAGGAGTCCAGGCCAGCGAGAAAGACATCGATCTCTTTTTGACCACTCAGTCCTGTCTTAAGGGCCCACCTTCCAATGCCTCCACAGCAACAGCCATATTTCAGCATGAAGCCTTGTGCAGGGGGCATGAGTTTGATCCCCAGAACCCCAGATCCCTAGAAAACACAGGGTATAGAGGCACACACTTGTAAGCCCAGCATTGGGGAGGCAGAGATAGGCAGAGCATGGGGCCAACTGGTTACTAAGCTTGGCTTATAGTGAATGACACTCAACCTTAACCACACGCACACACACATACACTTATAGAATGACTTCCACAAGCTACATTTAGACCTTTGGAAGATATAAACTCCCAGCCACCTCAATGAACAACTCCTGTCTGGGTAACCTGATGATTCATTCCTGCAATTCCCTGGCCTGACTCCTCTTCTTCTTTTTCTTCTTCTTTTCCTCCTTCTTCCTTCCTTTCTCTTTCCTCCTTCCTTCTTCCTCCCTCCTCCCTCCTTCTCCTTTTCTCCTTCTTTCCTTCTTCCTCCTCCTCCTCCTTCTTCTTCCTTCCGCCTCCTCTTCCTCCTCCTCCTCTCCTCCTTCTCCTCCCCCACCCCCTCCTCCCATCAGGATAGATCTTTCATAGTTGTCTACTCCCCAACTCTTTCCCATAGAACTTAGCATGGGACCCATATGACAGAGACCATCCAGCCCAGGGGCAGTGATGACCACCTGGGGTAGCCGTAGGTTACCATGGGAACTGGGAGCTTCCCCATTTTGATCTGTCTGGGTCTTAGCATGACCAGGAGGAAACACAGTAGTACAGGGGCCTGAAATCTTGAGTGTAGCCTTGGCCAACGCTCTAGAATGCTGTGTGTCTTTCGGTGTGTCTGAGCCATATTAAAATGGGCTAGCCTCCAGGACCTGCTCTAACAAGCTCTATGAACTTAGTAGTTTTAAACCACAGAAATCTATCTTCTCTAAGTGTCAGAGGCCACAAAGCCAGAATCGATGTCACTGGGCAGAGACCTGAGGTAGCTTTGCAAAGCTGAGCTCCCTCCAGGTGACAATTCATTCCTCGACTCTTCCATATCCAGCTGGCTGCAGGTGACTCTCGCTTTGTGATCTTGTCACTCTTCAGCACCAGCACCTTGAGATCTCTCTCCATCTCCCTCACATCAGCTCCTCTGCTGCTTACCCAGCCTCCCTCCGTCTGCATACCTGTGTCTGCTTTGGCTTCACACTCACCCTGAGAATCCTGGGTCCTGCCTCCAGGCCCTTCTCTTCATCTGCAACAGTCCTTTCTCCAGGCAGTGCCACATTTACAGGCCTCGAGGGTAGAACGCAGTGTCTTTGGTCCTCCGGCAGAGCAGATCTTGCTTCTCTCCCCTAACTGCAGCTGTGCTTGTCTGCAGAGCTCAGAGAATAGTTCTGTGGGAACCGTTTCACCATGCACTGGCTAACCATCCAGCTGTTTTGCTCATGGCTGTCATTCATTCATTCATTTATTTATTTATTTATTTATTTATTTATTTATTTATTTATTTATTTATAGTGTATGTTTGTGCACATGCACGTATGTAGACCGCAGTGCAGGTGTGAAGGTTCAAGGACAGCTTGCAGGAGTCAGTTCTCTCCTTCTACCATGTGGGTCCCAAGGACTGAACTCAGGTCTTCCGGCTTGGCAGCAAGCACCTTCCCCTGCCGAGCCATCCCACTGCCTCCAACACAAGCTTTCTTGAGGAAACACATGGTATATGTTCCGTGCTTGACACACATTCTGTCACTTGCTCCTGCCTGGGGAGACCAGGGCTATAATTCCCTGAAGAAGTAAGACAAGGTGAGGGGGTAGGGGAGGCGTTAAGGGAAGGGGAGTGGTTAAGGGAAGGGGAGTGGTTAAGGGAAGGGGAGGGGCTAAGGGAAGGGGAGTGGTTAAGGGAAGGGGAGGGGCTAAGGGAAAGGGAGGGGTTCAGGGAAGGAGAGGGGTTCAGGGAAGGGAGGGGTTAAGGGAGGGGGAGAGGTTAAGGGAAGGGGAGGGGTTAAGTGTCTAGTCCACCCTTGGGTTCTCCCTCTCCCCTGTAGCTGACTGTAAGGCTTTGTCATCGCCCACCCTCATCACCCACCTGTATTGCTGCCCCAGCGTACCTGGCGGGGGGGGGGGGGTCTCTGAGATGACTTACAAAGTTTGGTCTCTTTTGAACTTTGAAGCAGTCTGTTACCCGATCCAACAAAATTGTAGACATAGCCCAGAAAGGGCTGTTCTAGAAAACTGAAAATCTAATTACAAGAGTCAGGAGTTCATGCCCTTTAGGGCTGCATCTGTGTGACCTCCACCATTAAGCAAGAGGCAGGTAGGGAGTAGGCCACAACCTGGTCTTGGCTGGCCTGGTGGCTTTTATTCTCTGTCACTGGGCTGTTGAAGACTTTGCATATCAGTGTAGGTTGGGCCTCATGGCTAAACTATCTGTTCATCTGTGTGCACATGTGCATTCACGTGCTAGCATGTGTGTGTTCCACCGGCCCTCACATTTTTTCTCCAGGAGGCCTGTATTTCCCTTAGGCCCCGACTTTAATTTCAGACCCTAGAAGTGCGTATGACTAAAATACTCGGTTTGCTTGTGCGAGGAACCTGCCGTGGAAGCCGTCTACAGTGACTCCCTTATGTGTGAGGGTTTCCAAAAGTCCAGAGGTAGGAAGGAGGCTTGGCCCCTGAAGAACATTCCTGTGGAGGGAAAGGAATTTAAAAACAAGTCCACCGGCAGGCCCTGAGGTTAAAGGGCAGGAAGCTGGTCTGAGCACATCCTAGTCCTCTGGGTCTGAGGGCAGTTGGGAATGCTGTGTGTTGGCCCAGCTGGGGCCAAGAATGGGTGTGGGCATGTGACAGGAGGAGGTGGTTTGGGCAGAAGGCACTAGCCGTGGTCAGGGGAGCTTTGTCCACCACTCCGAGAGCTGGATGTGAATTCTCAAGGCCAGCGAGGTGGCACACCACGCCCCTCTGCTATTTTTCTTCCAAAATATTTGTCTAGCTCTGACAATGGATTGAGGAAGATGGATAAAGAGAGCATCAACTCCTTGCAGTCAGGAGAAAATTCTCCCCTCCCCCAATCCCTCTCCCCCTCCCCCTTCCTCCTCCTCTCCCTCCCCATTCCTCCTTCTCTCCCCTTCTAACCCCGCCCCACCATGTTTGGGTGTGCGCTTTTTATGGAAGCCAGAGAGCCACAAGGATCTGTCACTGTTTCTGTCCGTCTGCCTGTCACTGCACTGAGACCACAGGCCCACACCACCACATCTTGCGTTTAGCTGTGTGGGCTCAGGACAAGCACTTCCGGCTGAGTTCTCTCCCTAGCCCACGCATTGTACGTTACCATCAGCATTTCCTTCACCTGTTCATCTGTTGATGATTGCTTGGAATTAAACAGTGCTGAGGTCTCCTTCATCAGATTCCCTTTCCTGCGGTTGTCTGCCCACAAGTGGTCTCTCTGCCTCAGATGGCAGCTGTGTGTTAACTTTCTGAGCCACTTTTCCTCTCTTTTCAATTCTGCTGGTATTTATTATCTTTGATCCTTCCGTTAACACCCATCCTGGGCTGGAGAGATAGCTCAGTGGTTAGAGCACTGGCTGCTCTTCCAGTGGTCCTGAGTTCAAATCTCAGCAACCACATGGTGGCTCACAACCATCTGTAACGAGATCTGATACCCTCTTCTGGTGTGTCTGAAGACAGCTACAGTGTACTTATATATAATAAATAAATAAATGTTAAGAAAAAAAAACCACCCATCCTAACAGGTGTGGGACGAGCTTTCCTGGCTTTTAGTGATGCTGAGCATTTTAACTTGTGCACAGGTCAGAGGACAACTTGTGAGAGTTTTTACAAACTATGTGGGGTCACGCAGACCACAATTGGGTCATCCGGCTTGGCTACACGTGCCTGTACCAATGAGCTGAATCGTTTGGGGACCTTTCATGAAAAGTGATTGATTCTATTGTTCCCGGGCATTGTGTTCACTGGACTCTGTGACTGTTACTGTGACAGTGCCATGCCGCTTTGATTACTGTACCTCTGCAGTATAGTTTGAGCTGAGGCACTATAATCCTTGTAGCAGCTTTGCTCTTCGTAATCAAAACGGCTTTGAGTGGAGTCTTTGTGATTCTATATACATTTTAGGATTTTTTTTTTCTAGTTTTGTGAAAATTGTCATTGGAATTTGGAAAGGGACGACACTGACTGTAGGTCAGGGTAGTGTGGAGATTTTAAAGACCTCGATTCTTCCAGTCCGTGAACGTGGGTTACTCTCATTTACTTGTTCATTACTTTTCCTTCTTCAATTTTATTCACCAGTGTCTTAAATTTTCCAATGTATAGATTTTTTACCTCTTCGATTAAATTTATCCCTAAGTATTATTCTCATTTCATAGGTTATTTTATTTAATTTATGTGTGTTTTGCCAGCATGTATCCATGTATACCACATGCATGCTTGGTGACCATGAGAGCCAGGAGAGAGACGCCCTAGAACAGGATGGACGCGTGTGGCAAGGGTGAATGAGAGCTTGGAGATTTCTAGAGAGATGGGCATGTGCTACGGTCCATGCCGCAGGACTGTGCATACGGAAAGAGATGTGGGACGCTTAAAATGAGTGATGGCTGAGAGGTCAAAGTTCAGGCTGGTCCATCTATCCTGAGGTAGGACACTAAGAGCTGCAACTGGGCAGAGACATATAGGTAGGTGACAGGGGCAGGTGTCTCTGGGGAAACCTTTGGCCAGAATGCAGGAGTTAAGGCTGCTCTTCCATGACTCTGGTCACTAGCACAAAGCCACAGTCTTTCTAAAGTTTTTGATTTTATGCACGTGGGTGTCTGGCTGCATGGGTATCCGTGTACAACATGTATGCCTGGTGCCAGCAAAGGGTAGGAGAGGGTGTCAGACACCCTGGAACTGGAGTTACAGACGGCGAGCCGCTCTGTGGATACCAGGACTCAGGTCCTTCGGTAAAGTACCGAGTGCTCTCAGACACTGAGCCGTCTCAGTGGCCCCAAAGCCACACTCTTTGTATCTTGGGCTTCTCCTCTGAAAAATATAGGAGTTGTCTCCATAACAAGGGGCTCACTAGTCTTTAATTCTAGCACTTGGGAGGCAGATGCAGGTGGATTTCTGTGTGGAGGCCGCACTGTTCTACAGTGAGTCCCAGGACAGCCGTGACTACACAGAGGAACCTTGTCTGGGAAAAACAAAGCAAAAGAAAAAAGAGGTTCTTTAGGGCTTCGAGATGGCTCAGCAGGTAAGGGGGATGATGCGTTTGGTCCCTAGGCCTCATGGGGTGGGAAGAAAGAACCAGCTTGGTAAGTTACTTGGTCATAGATCAGTTGCCTTTCTGTTGCACCATGACCAGAAACAACTGACACCAGAAAGAAAGAGTTTATTTGGTCTTACTGTTCCAGGGCATGGAGTCCATCATGGTGGGGAAATGTGGCAACCTGTAGGCAAGGGGGCCGGAGGAGGGTGTGGAAAGCACAGCTTTACCTTCCGGCTCAAAGCGGAAGGTCGAGAACTGAGTGTGAAATGAGACTGTGAATTCCTCAATTCTATCTCCCAGTGATGCATTTCCTCCAGCAAGGACTTGCCTCAGAAGCCTTTCCAAACGGCTCCACTAACCGGGGACTGAGTGTTTCAAAGGCTGAAACCTACGGGGAGAATTCTCATTGTCACCACAGGTCTTAACCAGTATTCCACAGCATCTGTGCCAGCCTGTCTCACAAGAGGAAATAAATAAACTTAGGAAGAAAAATGAAGAGAGTCTTCAGCAGAGATAGGCTGTGTGAGGAGGAGGTGGGGGGTGACCTTGTCTTCTGTGAAACTGTACAGCTCTCCTTCACAGAAGTCCTGGCGGCACCACCCGAGGAGGACAGTGATGTCAGACTTCACATAAATGGAGATCTTCAGGTAAAAGTGCTTTTTAAATTAGGGTTGAGTCTTGTCTCATCTAACCAGTTCCTGGAAGGCAGAGGTATGGGCCACAGGGTACCCACATGTCTACTGGTGGTTGTCTCAGGGTTCCATGTGGGCCTCACACACCTGTGCCTCTAGGCTGTTCAGAACATCTGCCTTCCCAAGAGGCATTGCCCCAGGCCAGCCCAGGCCAGCCCAGGCATATTCTTCCTGGTAGAGCCTAGGGCCTCCAGATCCTGTCTTTCCTGAAGACTTCTGAGCCCCAACAGTGAGTGGCCCTGATAACTTCCACAAATAAGATTACATAGGTAAACGACCTAACATACACAACCTGTTGACCTGTCTAAGCTAGGGGTCATTTGCACAACTCTTTCTCTCTCCCCCCATGGATCTTTTTGGGTAGGGACTATGAGGGTGACAGGAACCAAGTGCATTCTTGATTCCCAGAGGGAACTACGGAAGTCATAACGAGGCATCAGTAAGACTGCAGTTCTCATTTGGGTCCTCAGGCTCCTCACAGGATCAAATGTGTGGAGGGGTGGGTCTATAGGAGGGCACAATGCTTGCTCTGTTCCCCACCCCAGGTGCCCCACATCAGGGCAAGGCATGTCTTGTGCACAATGCCTCTAAGTCCTTCCTCATCCAAAGATGATGGACATGGAAAGGGACCAACAGAAGATGGTACAGGTCTTGTTGGGCAACACATGGGGTATAAAGAAATGGCTGTGTTGGCAGTATGCTGGCACAAAGGCCTTTGGCCAGACCCTCTGTGGAAATGGCTTTAGAGACTGCCTAGAACAAGCCTGGCTTTATTAAATCCATCTCATAGATGGGCAACAGGACCTGAAAGTTTGTTACCTTGCCAGAGCACAGGCTGCCACTCTGCCTCCTCCCCTAAGGTGAAGGCCACCCTGGTGTGTGGGGTGATGTTTGCCTTGGCACTCAGCAGACGGTCTTGCACCTACCTGCACAGTCCAGTCCAACTGTCGATTACCCTCCCACACATCCCGCCTGAAGGTCCAGTCAAGACGCACATCTCTCTCTGTGGCTCGGCTGGGCCCAATCCTCATACGGTTCAGGCTGGCTCTAAAACAGCAGGTTGGCCTTTGAGCCTGGCTGTGTGCTCTGGGAAACAGGCTCTGTGCCTGGGCTGTGTGTTCCGGGAGGCTTCTGCTGGGGCCAGGACAGAGGCCGTGCACTCAGTGTACCAGAAGCCACCACAGCCTGGTCCAGGACATGGTTGAAGTGGCCAGAGGAATCTAGAAGCAATTCTCTGATCCCAAAGACGAGGCTGGTGGGTTAAGGAAAAGGACAAACCCTGTGTGAGAGTTTAGGAAGGCTGCCAAGCCCCAGGGCCTGGCTGATAGCAACCCGGCTGCCAGGGCACCCACATACAGGCTGACGGAGCCAAACAGACAGCAGGAGAGGCCCGCCCTCCCAGATACAGGAGAATAAAGGTACTGACTCACAGTCCAGCTGGATGCTGTCCTTGCTGAGGGATGAAGACAGGAAGGTAAACCCAGCCAGGTCCCATGGCTTCAGGATGCCCCGGAATTAGCCAGGCTCTTTGAATTGGCTAGGGTAGGTTTGGTGGCCCCTGGTTTTTACAGAGTAGAGGCTAACGCACTGCCTGCTCTTGGGGAGCTGAGGCCTGGTGTACGGCCTATGAACAGGCAGGGCGTTCAGTTTGAGATCAGAGGTCTGGATTTGATAAAAGACAAGTGTGGGGGGTTTAACCTCAGGCAAACAGTGCTATCATCTCCCCAGCCCTCACCTTTGCTCTGCCACGTGGGGCCAAAGCAATGAGGTATAGGAAAGCTCTTAGCACAGTGCCAGGCACATACTGAAACCCACACAAAGTCAAGGTGCTCACTCCACACCTTTCCCTGTGCACCCAAGGAAAGCAAAGCAGTATGGCCCCACCTTGCAACAAAGCCACCGTTCTCCTCGTGATCCTTGCTATGAGTCCTCCAGGAAGATCAGCACTTACCCCTTCACTCTGCAGGGATCAGGAGCCCAGGGAGGAGCCGGAGTCACCTCCTGACCTGGCCTCAGGCTGTGGGCAAAGGGAGGAATGATCTTGAAGCTAAGGCTGGCCCCGGAGCTCTGGGCTACCTTCCCTCGTGTTGTGCAATTGGAGAAGCAGCTCACCCTGTGGCCATCTCGGCAGAGACAAGTAGCAACAAGGAACCCACGGGTTGCCCTGCTCACATTCCGGGATGCCTGGGTCTGGCTCAGAGATGTAACCAGATACCACCCTGGGCTCTGGCTGGGTCCATTGTTTATCTTCTCCTGAGCCTTCCAATGTACACAGGGTACCTTACCTTCTAGCACCTTCTATTATGGGGTGCCTTCCCGGCTCTCTTCTGAGGATGCGCTTCCTCATTGGCTAACTTATGTGTAGAAGTTCTAGAAGTAGCAGAACTTCTATGTGTAGGAAGAATCTGCAGAGAACTTGGACTTGGACTCATAGTTTGTAATTCTTTAGTTTGGCTGTCGAACAGGGTATTTGTGTATGTATCCATGTTCAGGCAGGTAAGGCCTCATCAGTAAGACAGCTTGTGATGTGGGATACTGAATTCAGAGTCTGCTCCCTACATCACAGGGGCCGCGACAGTTTACCTGTGTGATGTCTGTCAGGGGCTGGCTGTGGGAGGCAGACTTCCTGAGACCCACAGAGGGAGGAGCCTATGCCATCGTTCACAGAGCTAGCTGATCAGTCCTGGACAAGCCCCATGATTAGGGAGAATACACCATACCCAATTAATGCCCAGGGAGCTCTTGGAAACAGTT
>NC_137985.1:51582694-51705194 GCF_963924665.1 Micromys minutus | reverse complement strand
CAGCCACTCCAGGGACCTTCGGTATGAACAGCACTGCCGGGAAGGGGGGGTGTTACTTGTAACGCAAAACAATGGGAGCTCCCCCCCAGCAGCTCCCCGGGAAGGTAGAACACTCAGAGGCAATTTCCTGGAGTCCCCAGCAGGCCCTGGGAAAGCTGAGCAGTGGTCTGGAAGCCTGGCAGAAGGCTGTCCCTCCTCCTCCCTCATCACCTTTCCCTGGGCTCTGCCTGCCTGCTACCTGCTGACAGGACCCAATTAGCATCCTTCTGAGAGGCTGGCAAAGAAAACAAAGAGGAGAGGGGTCCCAGGAGAGAAGACCCTGGCTGTGCAGGTCCCGAAGGCCAAACACAGGCCTTGGACCCAGCCCAGACTGGGATCACCGAGCTTTATTTTGTAAGCCCGTGACTCAAGATGGCACACTGGTTTGTTGGAGAAGCTGGTTTGTTTGGTCTTCAAAATTAAGTAAGAATGAGGTTTATAAAAGCCATTGAAAGGACAGACATACGGAATGCGCTGGGACCTCCCTGGCGCCAGGCTGCAGATATAATCAGAGCACGGTGGGCCAAGTCTGAGATCCGTGTGTAACCCTCTGTGACCGACTGCGGCACCCCGAAGACATGTCTCACCTCTCTTGGCATCTTCATCTGTATCCTGAAAACACTTACAGTGTTTCCCCCAAAGGAATGAAAGAGAAAAGTGCAAACTGCCTGGCTGGGGGCGGGGCGGCTGTGACTTCACCAGGGTGGCACCAGATTTTGCAGTGCCTGAGTGACTGCCTCAGGTGTGTGTCACCATGCCACCCTGGGCAGCCTGACCAGGCTGGAGGGGTGGCACTGCCCAGTCCTGGACGGCCCTCAGCCTCCCGCCTGCCCAGCGGTTAGCTCGGGGAAAGCCTCAAATTATACAATTTATGAAACTCGATCCCGTTTTCCGTCTGGAACGTGTGATTAGAAAGATTACACATTGCCTGTTGCAATTATGGTAATGTTGATGTGCGGACAGATAACTGGCAGTGGGGCTGTTCAGAGACATCTATTTATAGGCTCAGATTCTTGCTATCTCAAGGCAGACATATGGGCCATGAAGGCAGGCAGAAAAAAAAGAAGAAAAAAAAAAAAAAGCCAGGAGGGGGAACATGAGCCTCCCTCGGAATGAAAAGACACCAAAGGAAGCCGTAATTAGGGCTGGGACTGGCTTATGTAAATCAGGTAATACTTTCAAAACAGACACGAGATCCGGTTTTAATAAAGCACATTGAAACAAATGGCGGAATAATGACTTTAATAAATCTAAATACAAATATTTTGTTCCGTCTCCAAAATGAACAGCCCTGGCATCTGCCGAGCTTGGGCCCGGGCGAGGGGGTGGCGCTCGGTGTTACCGGATTCTTACACTCCCTCAGCAGGCTTGAGGATTTTAATTTTTAGCCTTCTGCTAAATTACATGGGCTGTCAGTCAACTGTGGGAGATATTTTGAGTAGCGAGATTTATACAAACACACAGAGCACACTCAGAAGGCTCTGCACAATATCTTTTACACCAAGCCAGGATGTAAATCACAGGTTGTTCCGGGGCCTGAATTACAGCCTTTCTGGAGAGAGACTGCAGAGACATTATTCACCAGTAGGAGGGATCTGGTGGCACTTTCTCCATGCCCTTTCTCACCACAGTAGGAATCAGAGACAGACACAGAGACTGTTCTTTTGTATTTCCTAGTACATCCCACCCCAGCTCTGTCACAAGAGCCTGAGGTTCTTGATCCAGGATGCGAAAAGGCTGCAAGTGTGTGTTTAGATTAGATAAATAATGTCCTGGACACAGACCAGTCTTGTGAAATGATTGGCTTGTAAAATGGTGGCTCCGGACTATAATTCTAGTGCTTGGGAGGCAGAGGCTCGGTGCTAGAGGATCTCATGTTTGAGTTCAGGATGTGATGTAAGTGAGATTAAGGGCAGCCTGGACTACTTCTTGCATGCTGATTGATGGACAGCTCTGGGGCCGGCAATGCTGTGAGTATCACTTCCTCTGGCCTTCACTGTACCTAGATGGCCACGCCCACTCACTGACACTTTCCTGTATTATGTTGACCTTTTCCTTTCTCAATAGAACTAGGTTTTAGAGCTCATGCTCTCTGTGTGTGTTTTCTATGCTATTTTCAACTGCTGTCCTCAATCTGTGGATTCTTAATATAAAGGTAACACACATTTCAAATATTCCTCCCCCCCCCGCCCACCAAGTGGTTTTGAGTGATCCAATGATTCCTCTATTGGATGTTTGGTCCTCAGAGTAGTAATGTTGGAAGGTGCTGAAACCTTCAAGAGGCAGGGCCTCCGGAGGGAATTAGGTTATTAGAGACATTGCCCTGGAAAGGGTCTGATGGAGTCTTCATGTAGCCAGTTCTCTAGAGAGCAAGTTCTTAGGAAAAGAGCATGACCACCCACCCTAGTCTTTGGCTTCCAGACTTGGCATGCTGGCTCTCTGTCTTGTATGAACTCTCGCCCGTTGCCATGGTGATACAGTCAGGGAAGCCCTTAACAGAGCCTGTGCCAAGCTGGCTGCACTTCCTAAGGGTACTTCTCTGTGTACATCACTCTCTACCCCGGGTATTTTGTTGTAGCAATGGAGAAAAAGCCCAGTGGGAGCTAGGACCAATGACCTGTATTTGGGAAGAGCTCCCCTTTATTCTGTCGCAGTTCGTTTTGTCTTTTTAAATAGACAAGGGTTGCTACGGCGATGTTCTTAAGCAGCCAGAATAGAAATCTGGTGACCTCATGTCACTCTCGTATATCCCACAGGCCTGTGAAACCCAGCAGCTGGGCCTCACTCACTCATATGATCATGAGATTAGAGTTTCTGCACTGAAGGGCAGGGCTGAAGGCATCTGTCTGTCCTTCCTCGCCTACACTTGTCCGTGATCCTTTCTGTCTACTCATTTCTTCCCACCTGCTTAACCATTCCTTTATACATTTTCACAACTGTCCATCCATCCACCCATCCATCCACCCACCCACCCACTCATCCACCCATCCATCCTTTCATCCATCCATCCATCCATCCATCCATCCATCCATCCATCCACCCACCCACCCATCCATCCACCCACCCACTCATCCACCCATCCATCCTTTCATCCATCCATCCATCCATCCATCCATCCACCCACCCATTCATCTGCCCACCCAGCTTTCCATCCATCTACCCTCTTATCTATCCTTCTTCCCACCCAGCTATTCGACTTGCAGAACTGCCCTTTCTGCTGCTCTGTCTGTCCTCCCACAAGGCCGTCTGAGCACCTCCTGTTTTTAAGTTAGGCCCAGCTGGCAGAATTCCTCCTCTAACAGTTTGTGTCCTTATTGTTTACAGGGGCTCCACAAATCTCCGTCTCCCCTGAGCTCTTTAAGAGAGCTCTCCGTTCCTCCAGCGTCATCCATCACTGAAGATCACCAGTATTTTGTTATAGAACATTGTTTTTGTTTCCTTCTATAACTGCCTGCAGACCTGTCTGTTGGGTCCCCCTCTCTCACTGTGTTTGCACAGAGTGGTGGTGGTTTTCCTCTCACTGAGGATGCTGATCCTGGGGACTCATGAGGAGTCTGATGGTGGATCTACCTCACTGCCGGTACAGAAGGTAGCATGTGCTCTGAACCTGAAATTATCTTCATACCCACCACCAAGTCCCTATGGGAACAGTAGCAGTGACCTTGGATTCCACTCAAAAGGCGGTTTAAGTGTGTGCTAGGTCACCACGGGCTGGAGCCTTTGAAACATGGGTCAAAACTCAGTGCCTCTCAGGTGTTTATTGCACATCCCTTCCACCACTCTCTCTACCTGCAGGCTGGCTCCGCGTTACTTCTCCATTCTTGATTGTTGATGCCACGTGTGGAAGTGAGAGATCTTCATTTTTAAAATTTTATTTATTATCACCATCAATATTATTAGGGTTATAAGAGTGTATGCGAATGTGAGCAAATGCATGCGTGTGTGTGTGTGTGTGTACACGCTCACCCGCATGTGGAGGGAAAAGGACTGCTTACCAGAGTCCGTTGTTTTCATCTACTATGTAGGTAGGCCCTAGGGATTGAGAATCAATCATCGATCAAGAAAATGCACGGTAGACTTCTTCACCAGAGCTCGGGCGTTTTCCCCCAAGTCATCTCAACAGCCAGAAATGAAAGTTTTAGCATCAATGTTTGTGGGCTGTGGTAGGAGGGAAATGACTCACAAATGTTGTACTCTGGTCTTCACACCAACAACAGCATGGCAAATAGACCTCCCACCGAATAAATACGAAGGATAATGACAGTAACATCAAAGTTTGATGGGGGTAAAAGGCATTGGCCAGGGAGGTCCTGACCCAGAGTCAGGGTAGGAAACAGACAAGATGGAGGCTTCATAAACTGCACTCTGGTGCCTTAAGTGGTTGGTTCTCTCTGGCCTGGTGGACGCTGTGACTACGAATTACTTTGTCTTATACAGTTTGTTTTTCTGTTAGGATGGTTGCCCTTTGGTGTCTGTAATGTGCGGCCTGGTTCCAAGTCTATGTGACACAGGCCTGAGTCATCTGGGAAGAGGGGTCTCCACTGGGAAAAATGCTCTCCTGGTTTAGCCTGCAGACAAGCGTGTGGTGTGTTTTCTTCACAGACGTGGGAAGGCCCCACTCACTATGAGCAATGCCACCCCTGGTGAGAGGTTGAGCAAACCAGTAAGCTGCACTGCTTCAGGTCCTGCCTCCAGGTTCCTGCCTCCAGGTTCCTGCCTCCAGGTTCCTGCCCTGACTTCTCTCATTCATGGACCATTAGCTGAAAGCAGAAGATGAAATAAACCCTTTCCTCCTCAAGTTGTTTCTGATTACTATGGTTTTTGTTTGTTTGTGTGTGTGTGTGTGTGTGTGTGTGTGTGTGTGTGTGTGTATGGTTTCATAGCAATAGAAGCCTTAACAAACAACAGTGGAGGAATTGGTCCAGACCCCTTCCCAGATCTGACTATCAAAACTTGTGGATGCTCTAGTTTCAAACATCCAGCTGCACAGCATTTACAGATGACCTGTGCACACCCTCTCCCGCTTACAACTGTGAAGTTTAAAGCAACTCCAGGCAAGGTATAGGATCTGATACAGTAGAAGTGTGATGCTGGGAGCTGTTGTCCTGTACGGTTTGGGGAATAGTAGCAAGAAAAACAGGAAGTACGAGTTGAGCCCAGGTGGGGCTTTTTCGGTGCGTCGGATCCATGGCGACTGATCTCCAGCTGCCTGCTGGTGTGGCCCCAGATCACTACAAGGTTCAGTGCGGATGGCTGATCTCCACTGTTAGTTTGACAGACTGTAGAATCATCAGGAGAGCTCATCTCTGAGCACATCTGTGAGGGATTCTCTGGATTAAGCTAATGGAGGTGGGGAGACCCACCCTAACCAGTGGCTGTGACACTCCAAGGGCTGTAGTCCAAGGCTGACTAAAAGGAACATAGAGATGCGCACAGGGGCCCATCCCTTGTCACTCTGCTTTTTTTTTTTTTTTTCATGGCTGGCTTTGTTTATTTCAAAAATAACCCCAGGCCATTAAATAAACAAAACTCAGATAAGTCTTCTTCAACAGCAATAGAAAGCATCCACACAGTTATTCGAAGTTGCTTCTGCCAGTGGGGGTCAGGAGCAGATATGGGTGGGAACGGCGAAATCACAGAGGGACCTGGGGAATAGGAGGGTTAGGTCCTGACTGGCCCAGTGGGGCTACTTGCACCCTGCACGCTCTGTCAGGTGGTGAGAAGCTCTTGCCTCTGTCTTGGGAAGGTTTTCCTCACTACCTTCCAGTGACAGGCTGTGTCAGTCACCATAGTGGGGAGTAAGAAAGACTGGACCTGCTGGATGTATGGGATGGAGACATGTGCATACGTGTGTGTATGTACATGCATGTGTGTGTGTGTGCATGTGTGAGAGAGAGAGTGTGTATGTGAGTGTGTGTGTGACAGAGAATGTGTGTGAGTGTGTATGTGTGTGTGAGTATGTGTGAGTGTGTGTGTGTGAGAGAGTGTGTGTGTGAGAGTGTGTGTGTGAGAGAGTGTGTTTGTTTGGAGTTGTGTGTGTGTGTATGTGTGTGTGTGTGTGTGTGTGTAAGCAGCACACTCTCGGTTTGACTACAGGCCTCTCTGCCGTCTCTGCCTGGAGGACAGTAACCTCTCAGTGGTGAGTCAGAATAAACTCTTCTTTCCTTAAGTTGCTTCTTGTCTTTTTAAATCTATTTTTAATCACTACACCGAGAAAAGGAACAAAATCCATTTAGTGTTTCTTGCCTCCCTTTGAGGATCTCATGCCTAAACACACAGGTTCTTCTCTCAGGTTCTCCCTGACTGTGGCTAGACGTTCAATGGACTCAGTTTTGATCCTCAGAGCTGGGATAAACTCATCCTCTTCTGTGTCACCAGCTACTGTCCCCAAGCGCCCTGCCCCTAGCCCTTACACAGGGTGTTTACTAAAGGACTGCAGTAGGGGAGGGCTCCTCTGGAGTGGAGAGGGGATGGGGGTGGGGAAAGGAGGAAGTGGGAGGGGTTGCAAGAAAGACATTTCCAGACTCCCAGACACACTTCCCTTCTCAGAACATAGCGAGGTTCTGTGGGGAAGCCTGCACCTTACTGAAGAGGAAGGGACAGAGGATGTTCAGGCGCAGGTGTGGATGTGACCTAAGACCTGGATGAAACTCAGACATTGGCTTTGTATGTCACCTTGACTGAACTTAGAGATAACACTCTGGGTGTGTCTGTGAGGAATGTTCTGGAAGAGATTAACTTGTGAGGTGGTAGATGAAATGAGGGGGATGGTCCTCAATGTGCTAGATACCCTCCAGCCCACTGAGAACTTCAACAGATCACAATGTCTGCTTGGCCAGGGACAGGGCTGTCTGTCCTGTCCTCAGCCAGCAACACACCTGGCTTCTGGACCCTGGGGCTTGTACAGAGACTTACGGATGGACTTTGCAAACTCCAGGCTCCCAGCCTTTGATCCAACCACACCACCAGCTCTTCTAGCTGGCAGACAGGAGGCTGTGGGAGTTCTCAGAAGCCAGGCCCGCACCACCTGTCCCTCTCTGCTGTTGGTGTCTGAGGAGAGTCCCTCGGCTGCGGATGACTAGAGGGAGGTAGTGAAGAGAAGATGGCTGTCTAGTGGCAGAGTGTGACTAACAGGCCCTCAGAAGTAATGACATCCCTGGCCCCTAGGTGCCAGGAACTTTTTTTCTTGTCAGAAGTTGGGCTGACTGTCTAACACGGTGTATGCCAGTATATTCTCCAGAGCCGCTTAGGTCTAACAGGATAAAACTCCTGTACATGTGTGTGCATGGGCATGTGTGTGTTCGTGTGCACGTGGGGGGGGGGAGTTTTCAGGTATTTTCTCAGGAGCCATCTGCCTCAAACAGAGTCCCTCACTGGCCTGAACTTTCCAAATAGGCTTGGCTGCCCAGCCAGGGAGTTTCAGGGCCTACCTGTCTCCGTACCCACAGTGCTGATACCAAATTGTACACTACCACAGCTGGCTTTCAAAAGTTAGCCTCATCATTATTGCATTGTGTGTGTGTGTGTGTGTGTGTGTGTACCACCAGTGTACTGTAGTGTACATGTGGCAGGCAGAAGACAACTTAGACGTTTGTTCTCAAACTCAAGGAGTCAGGCAAGTGCTGTAGAAGATTTTGCACACACTGTCATCTTGTGGCCCAGTGAGTTTGAGCCAGAGCTGTACCAGTTTGGCTGTCTCTCCACCTTGAAACTGACTTTATGGTTGTCCGTCACAGCCCGAGTGATCCTTTATACTACCAAAGGAGGGAAACCTGGCCGGGAGCTGAATTACCTTCCACAGCTGTCTTATTGAAGGGGAACAGGGCAACTGGGGAGTTGGCCAGAAGATTAGGGGATGAAGAAAGATGTTTCTGAGAAAAAGATATTCCTGGGAATTATCTGATTACCAGGGGATCTCTGGTCTGCTATAACTGGACGTGACCTGCAGAGCCCCTAGGTTCCTAGAAACTGTTAGGTATTATTTCTTTATCTATAGCCTGGCTAGATAGAGTGAAGAAAGGTTAATTTGCTCAGAGTCACCTGGCTAGGAGGGAGAAGGTGAGGATTTGAACTTTGGCCACCAGCACTCACAGTAAAATACTCTGATTCTCAATGCCTTGGATTTCTCAGGCCTGAATAAACAGAAATATTCACACACGCACACACACACACACACACACACACACACACACACAGAGAGAGAGAGAGAGAGAGAGAGAGAGAGAGAGAGAGAGAGAGAGAGATCTACAGATGGAAGGCACAAGGGACCTCCCTTTATAAGCAGTTGGTAAAGAGACTGAGGACCAGGGATAAGGAATGAAGCAGACAGACAGACAGACAGACATGGAGTGAGACACAGGAGGGCAGCCCTGGAACCCTGTGCCAAGTAAGGACTATTCTTTCTCTTCACTGAGGGCTTCCCATGGAGGTAGACACCAGACTCCAGGTTTAGCAATATGTCTTTCAACCCTCCCAGTTCCCGAGGTGAGAGCATTCCACATCGTACAGAGGAAGGGACATGGGCTTGTCAGCAGCCATAATAATTAAAAAGAACACAGCCAGGTCCAAGCCTGACCTCTTGAATGCCATTCTTTCTGTCTTCTAAGGCTCCTCTTCCTCACCTGGCTTTGTGCCTATTATTACTAATGAGACAGATGAGTTTGAAACTTGAATATTTGCTTTCATTTATTTATTCTTTTTCTTTTTTGAGACAGGGTGTCACATAGACTAGGTTGAACTTGAACTCACTATGAAGCTCAGGATGACTTTGAACCCCTGAGCCTCTTGGTTTCATCCATCCATCCATCCATCCATCCATCCATCCATCCATCCATCCACCCATCTATCCATCCATTCATTCATTCAGTTTTGAGACAGGGTCTGACATAGTCCAGGTTGAACTTGAACTCACTGTGGAGCCCAGGATGACTTTGAACCTCCTGATCCTCTTCCCTCTACCTCCCAAACACTAGATTGTAGTTGTCTGCAGCCACACCCATTTCTCTGGCGCAGAGGATTCATGCATCCTAAGCACATACTCCACCAACTGGGTTATATCTCCAGCCCTTCTAAGTACAATTTCTAAAGGAGAGTCATACTGCTTGTAGTCAGGACAAACATCTTGGTTCATGTGAGGCACTTCCCTACACAGCGTTGTCCGTGAGTGGTTTGTGAGAGGGAGGGTAGAAAGGTGGGGTGTGGGAAAGCAGGGACTCATCTTCTGGATGAAATATTGGGACCAACCATGCGGAGATGAACAGAGAGACCTGGGGTGGTCATGCACTGGAACGAAGTAGGGGTGGTTTACCTCTGCTCTAACCCTAAAATTTTTTTTTGTTGTTGTTGTTGTTATTGCTGCTAAATAATTTTTTATTTTTATTTTATATGCATTAATGTTTTGCCTGCTTGTATTTCTGTGTGAGGGTGTTGGATCTCCTGGAACTTGAGTTACAGACAGTTGTGAGCTGCCCTGTAGGTGCTGGAAATTGAACTTGGGTCAGCTGGAAGAGCAGTCAGTGTGCCTCACTGCTGGGTTTCTAGGTCCTCTAGTGGATGTGGATGCTTCTTCCCTCGAAATAATCTCTGCTCTGTCTCCCAGTTAAAAGTCTGTCAGCCAAATTCCTTCAAGTGGTTTTTTTTTAATTCTAAATCGTCTGATCTTCCTCTCCCCCTCCTTCAGCTTAAGTTTATTGCAAATTCCTTTTGAAATAAATCATAATTGCCTACTGTCACAACATGAAGACCATTTGACAGGCATCTATCCTGAGATACCAATTCAGTGCCTGTCAGCCGGCTGGCTCCCGGGCTGGGGAGGGAGGGAAAGAGTCCAGCAGCCAATTCAGAGTCCCAGGGCCCTTCATCAGCTCCCAGAATCTGACAGGATGGTTCCTTTCCCTTCATGCCCAGCAGCGGGGGAAGAGACACAAGCTGTAACAGGGTGCTTCGAAACCCCCACTCCCGTAAAACAAAAATATTCCAACAGCCTGAATTCTTGTCATCTTCCTTCTGGGAGACTGGCATTTTCCAAGTAGCAATCGCCAGATGACAAATTATTGCAGGGAATGATCAATATATTGTTCATACAGTTGGCATTTGGGAGAGCAGACTGCCAAACCCAAGAGATGATCTTGGAAGAACTTGTGGGAGGAGTGTATCAATGAATCAATAAGTAAATATTTCTCAAGTGTGTCCTGGGGTGGAAGGAAGCTGTGTACAGCATTGAAGTCTGGCTGAGTTCTGGGCTTGTTCTGACCTCGGGCAAGTGTCTTTCTTTCGTTTACTTATTTGTTTCTTTGAATGGGGGGGAGCGGACCAGGTCTTTTTATGTAGTCTTGGCTGTCCTTGAACTCTCTATGTAGACCAGGCTGGCTTTGAACTAACAGAGATTCGTCTGCCTCTTTCTCCCAAGTGCTGGGGTTAAGGTATGTACTACCACTGCCTGGCTGTGGGCAAGTTTCTTGATCTAGGGCACACATCTTGGCTTTTCTCCAAGATACAAGGCTTAGACCTAGTCTGATAATACACACAGCTATGTCTCTTGCTTGTGAATAGGGTTACCCACAAACTATGCTCCTGACTGCAGCCAGATCGTCCTGAGAGCCCAGTGTGGCTGTGAATGGCAAGGAAGTCTTGGATTCTGGTAACTCCGCGCAGACTTGCCGAGGGTTTGGTTTTAGAACAGATCTCCTTTGGGTCTCTCTCAGATTAGCACATCATAAGAGGAATCTTAACCAGTCTTTGCACAGAGCGCATGTGCTGGGTGGTCCCTGACATCTCCTGTGCTCTGCCCAAACCATACCCTCCTGGGAAAAGCACCAGAAACACTGCCTTTGTGTTTCTTTCCCACAGACAGCAGCTGGGAGCTTTTCCCATACAGAAACAGAATGGCCACCGGATATCGGCTGACACCCTCTCCTGTTTGAAGATCACTTAAGGCAGGCTCAGCAGATGCTCCTCCCCAACTCCTCCACCCCTCATGTAGACTTTTGAACTTTCTTTTAACCCATTCAAGCTTCCTTATGCTATCTGTCCTGGTGACTCCTGTGCTAGGCAGACATTCCTCATCCTCCCCCAAGCCAAGACAGATGGGTGGAGATGAGTTAGCGTCCACCTGGGCTAGTATTCGACCCAGATATCCACCTGCCCATACCTCTGGAGAGGATAAAGTGGGTCTGTATGGGACGCTGACTCAGGTGGCCTTAAAGTTCTAGGACCCCATCTGCTACAGTGGAGGATAGGCAAGTCCCAAATGATCCTTATTTCATGGGCATGACCCAAGGATGGGGGTCAGACTCAGCTAACAGTTAAGCCAGAAGTCACAGTCACTGGTGAAGGGGCTGAGAATGCAGCTCAGTGGTGGGGCTGGGGCTGGGGGACAGTGAAGAGTAAACTGCAGAGGAGACATGGACACCAAAGGTCACAGGACTGAGAGAGGAGGCAGGCCGGAGAGGAGAGGAGAGGAGGCCTGTAGGGACTTCTCTGACAGAAGACAATGGATGCTCTTTAGTCTTGGCTCTCAGGGGATTCTAGCTGAAGAGCCAAATATGCAAATACATGTAAAGGCGGAGGTGGGTGGGGCAGAGCAGGAAGGACTTCAGAGGCCTGTTTTGGTAGGTGGTGAGAGAGGTGTGGTAGGCATTAGATTCCAAGGAGCTGAGCAGCCTTCTTGTGGAGCCTGCTGAGGCTCTCTGGCTTTGCCCTGCCGTCCACGCTTCCTCACTGTGAGGGTCTATGGTTATTTCTCTTTCCAAGAGGTCCACTGTCTTCTGTTTACCAAAGCAGAGCCAACCCACTGATTCAGCAGGAGATGGCCCAGCCATCTGAGCTGCGATTCCAGCCCCACTGCCTCCACGCCCAACACACAAGTTCCCTAGGCCATAGGTTATTGTGGCTTGGAATCTGTTGATTGTCCTGCTACAGGCAAGAAGAAGTCATTGTTGCCGGGGAAGGGGTCAGTCAGGTCTGAGGTGGAACACTAGCTTGACCCTATGTGACCTGACTCCCACTTCCACCCGGTCGTCTTGGTCCCCCTCATTGCTACCTCAAGGGGTTGAATTGGGTTTTATTTTAGACTATAAAGTTTACAGACAATAAATGAATTGTCTGTAGGGCAACGGGAAATATCACAGTGACCTTGTCCTATGACCCAGACTTAATAAACATTCATGCCTGGCTCTGTCCACCTGGACCACTGTTCTCCGTCCTCTTTCCCTGCCAGATGGGATCGAGTTCTCAACCTCCTTTTCCCAACCCAGCTTCTCTCCTTAGAGACAGAGACTGGCCTGAAGCAGGCATGAATGGTTCCTCTCCCCTCTGCCTGGACAGCACAGGGTCCAGTGAAGCTCACCCCTGCAGTAGCCCTTTCGAGGTTGGGCTTTCCATAGAAAGTGTCCAGCCTTGGTTTCCTTCCTGTCCCCGTTCCTCCCCGGGGGCTCATATCTCTTCCCTACTTTAGTGAGGTTCGCCCTTCACAGACGGTGCTTGAAGGAGTTTTTTCCCTTGATGGTCCTATTCTAGGACCCTCTTCCCTGGGCTGGTTGCAATTATTAAATGATGAATCTCTCAGATTCTAGGGCCTGCAGACAGCAACCCTGCAATATATGCTATCAACACCCTTCAGGCCTTCCCAGGTGATTGACATCTGCTGGGTTTACTTCCCTTCCCATCATGGGGGGCCTTATTATGCTAGAGTCCCCGGATGTTTACATACAAACATGTATGTAGACATGTCTGTCTACATAGACTCTATGTAAAATCATAAAAACTGTAAGACAAAACAAAACCTGCAAAACATAACTGGAGCTTCACACATTCAAAACCTTGGATCCCACAGTCAAGAGCTGAGCCCAGACCCGAGGTGTTGGGCCTAGTTAGAAGTTAAACCAGGGCATCTTGGCTATGACAGTTTGAGGTGACCTGAAGCCAGGCAGCTGGGAGGAACCTAGAGTCACTGTCAAGAGAAGCCACCATGGTCCTGGGGAATACCTGAGAGCCCTCCTGAATGCTACTCAGGCAGGACAGGGCTCCCTTGTGAGGTAGGGGAAGAGTGGCTCAGGGCAGCTCTATGCCAGATAGTAGAAAGGAAGAGATTTTCCTGATCAATTGTCCTGTGAAGTTGCCTCTTGTCCTCCCAGTTATCTACCTTGAGTCATAAGGAGAAGAGTCACCAAGGACTACTAGCTGTGACACTTTGGGAAGCCCCCTTTGCTCTCTGTTCAGTCATAAGGTAATCTCTGCTGTCATAGTTAGCCCCTCTATTGCTGTGATCAACCACATAACCTAAAGGAATCTGTGGACAGAAGTGTTTGCTTATTGGCTTATAGGTTACAGCCAATCTGCCAGGGAACCTAAGGCAGGAATTCAAGGCAGGAACCTGGAGGCAGGAACTGAAGCAGAGATCATGGAGGAACACTGCTTACTGGCTTGATCAGCTTTCTTATTCAGTCGGGACCATTTGCCCAGGGGTAACATTATCAGCAGTAAATAATCTGGGGCCTCCCACATCAACCTTTAATCCAGAAAATGTCCCACGGACTTGTCCACACGCCAGTCTGAAGACAGTTTTCTGACTGAGGGTTCATCCTTCCAGGTCACTTTACATTGGGTCAAGTTGACAAATGCTAATGACAAATATATCATGATTGTCTGCCATGCTTGGTTCGAAAGTAAAAGGTGTCACATTGGAGGTCCTGCCTAGGACATTTGAATCATTGCCACTGTGATGGTTGGAAGACAGGCTCCTTCTGTTCAAGACACACAGTAGGCTGATCACCCTAGCTAAGCTAGTGTTGTATGCGGCTATTTTAGGATAGTGGCTTCTAAGGTGATACCTGGGAAGGTCTGGAGCTGGAGGGATGTAAAAGTAACTTTTGTTTGCCTGATGTAATTGTTGTGTCGGAGGCTTACTGCCTATCTGCTAATCGGGGCCTAGTCCTGGAAGCTTGTAGTCTCAGTACAATCTTCTCTAGGCCCAGAATGTTTCCAGCCTCTAAGACTGAATGAGCTCACCATTTATTTCTAGCTCTTCCTGAACTTTGGCTGGCTGGTCAACTCAGCTGTTCTGGCTCAAAACTCTTCTCCAAGCTGACTGATTCAAACTGGCTTCCACCTTCTGACTGAATTGCTCTGCCTGGTCCCATACTAACTTTGGCAATATGTTCTGATCTTTTGGCTCCTTCACATTCTCTGGCTCCTTCTGTCTTCACCTTGGTCTAGCATGTTCTCTCTCTCTTTGCCACCTGCCTCTGTACAACTGTCCTGGTCAAACTGCCCTCTCTCCTTTTCTTCTCTGCACTGCCTCTTTCTTAAGTAGCCCCCCTTTTCTCTCTGTTCACGCGAGTGTTGGGCAGATCCTATTCTGTCAAATTTTCCTCTGATTCCTCACTTTGTTGGCCTCTCAACTAGACATCATTTTCAAACATGGTGCTTCTTTCTTAAACTAACTTTACCTTTCTTTGGGATAAAAAAATGTGTACCAAGGGTGTGTCCCAGAGGGATTAAAGGTGTGTGCTAAGCACGTGTCTATATTCCAGGCAGAGTAGCTGTGCTGGTGCATTAAAATCCCTCTACAGAGGAATCCTACAAGCATTTCTGAGGGCAGCACTAGTGAACACAGGCTCATCAAACGAGAGATACCCTGACCCAGCAGCCCATCTAGACCTCCATGGATAAGGTTTCAGTGGATGGACCTAGACTCGGGTAGACTATTAGGAGCTACCCGGAAAGAGTGAGAATTCCTTTATTGCTGGTGCTGGGTTTTCCTGGGTTGCTAAAGTTTTAGTGCTAAACTAGAGATCTGTCTAGAACAAACCAGGATGGTTGGCCCTCTTCACTGCTGTTCCCTAGCCACGGTTTCCTTGGAGATAAGTCCCTTACTGAAGGAAGGTAGTGTCATGGAATCTGAGAGGGGGACTGTCTGTATCCATCTGTCCTTTTTGGCCCTGGTCCCCAGCTCTGCCCACTTGTCTACAGGGAGAGGACCTTTGTGATCTTTGTGTACTCTGTGATCCGACCCTCTTAGCTGGGTTAGGGTTGTCTGTTCAGGACACGGGGCTAGAAGTTTTGAGGGATTTATTCAAGAGAAAACCCACAGTAGCCTCCTCTCTAAATCGTGACCTCTCTCCTCCTAGGCTTTCACCGGCTGCATCATGGACTTGGGGTTGGGGAAGGGACTGTTATTTATTAGGTCTATTGCTTCTTTTCCTGCTCCTTCTCCTTTCTTCTTTTGGATTTTAAGGACAGGATTTCTGTGTAGCCCTAGCTGTTCTGGAATTCTCTCTGTAGTCCAGGCTGGCCTCGAACTCACCTGCCTCTGCCTCCTGAGTGCTGGGATTACAGGGATGCACCACCACCGCCTATCTTAGGCTTCTTAATTCTTGATGAAAGCATTGAGAGGCCAGGGAGGGCAACTCTGCACTTCAGCTTCCTCAAGACAGAGCCTAAGCAGAAGCCTGTGCGTGCTTCGAGCAGCCCTGGCCAGCTATACACTAAGTGTCCAACACATACACACCATTATTATTGCTATTGAGTTTGTGATTGGTCTACATGGCTCATGTCCATTGCATCAGACATGTCTGGGGAGTAGGTGGGATGGCCTTTCTTGGGTTTGGCAGGCGAAGCTGGCCTTGTTGGAATAGGAGAGTGTTTTGAGAGCATTATCCAAATTAGCCTGGGCTCAGGTCTCACGACTCTCGGGCCAGAATACTTTGCAGCTTCTCCGGCTTGTTGTGTCTGTGTGGTGGTGGGTGGGTGTGGGTGCATGTACGTATTTGTGGGGGTGTATACGCACCAGTGTAAGTATGCGTACAGAGATGGGGTGATCAGGTTTAAGTGTTCCTCAGACACCTTTTCTTTTCATTTTCTTTTTTCTTCTCCTCGTTTTTGTTTTTGCAACAGGGTTTCTCACTGGCCTGCAATTCATCAAGTAGCCTAGGCTAGCTGGTTGGTCACTAGTCCTCAAAAATCTTCCGTGGGCCAGTCTTTCCGATTTGCTGCCGTGCTTGGTTGTTTTAGGTGGCTTCTGAGGATCAAATTCAATGTCCTGTTGCTGCAAGGCAAACCTGTTGCTGATGAAAATATCTCTCCAGCTCCCACACTACAATAAATCCTGAAGAATGAAGCCATACAGCTGTGTGTGTGTAAGAGGTGTGGCCAAGCAGACACTTGAGGGGCTTGCAACTAAACTGCAACAAATACTCTCCTGCTTTCCCCTAGACCCCCAGAAAATCAGCCCCAGGCTTTGGTATCAGAGTACTGAGTTTGAATCCTAGCCTCAGTCACAGAACAGCGGTGTGGCTTTGGGTCTGTCATTTTATTTTCCCGAGATTGTCGCACGCGTCTCTCAGGGTAGATATGAGTCTAATACACTGAAGGTGCTTAGCAGAAAGCTCTGAGCACACTTCCTGTGAACGCTAATGAGCTACAACAAGGCTTTTGACTCTGGGAAGATGACTGGATCCGACCCTGTTTTGTAACCTGGACAATACTTTTCCTTTGGGTTAACACCTACCTAAGTCCCCATGTATTCTGGTCATCTTAGCTCAGCCAGAGAGACTTGAAGGGAGGAGCTCAGCTGAGCTTGAATTTTTGAGATTAATGTTGCCCGCTTTGGGGCAGGCTGGAGAAAAGTCAGCCAGCATCCCTTGGTCCAGCCATTCTTCCTCCTTTCTGAGGGCCCTGGTTTATTTGCCTCTTCTTTCCTCCATTGGCCAGGCTGCCCCTCCCCCAGTAAGGAGAAGGCTGGATTCTGAAGCAGAGAATGCGGCTGGGGAGGATGCATCAGGCAGACAGCAGACATCACTCCCACCGCTGGAACCGTCTCCCCCAGACACACTCTTCACCATGATATCTCATTCACCTCACCTAGAGAATGAAATTAGAAGTCACGTCAACTCTCCAGAGTCTTGTTAGATCAATCTGACTTACACAAAACAGGCCAGACAGAGTGTGAGGTTTCCATGAAATTAGGCTGTGTCCCCGGGGGCTGCCTCGGAGCTATCCAACATTTCAGAAAACTGCCAGGCACCCTTTTGCATAATTTATCAATTACACACGACGCAGATTCATTGCAGGCAAGAGAAGGAGGCCTGACCTGGGGTGGGGGGCCCTGGAAGCAGCATATATAGAGACAGGAAACCCAGACTCTCTTCTCCTCCCTCAGAGGCATGGTGAGCTGAGGCAGATTCCTCATATTCTTGGGGGGTACGTGGTGCCCCCCCAAGCTGTAGTCCAGGATTTACATTTGATCTCTGTAATTTGTTTCAATGACATATTTGTGGAATATGAATTTCAGAGCTTGGTGAAGTGTGGGAGTATTGAGTGGCCATGTTGGATATGGGGTACCGGTCCCCAAATGACCACACAGAAGTCTGTTTCTCCAGTCTGCCTGGTGGGTGTCATTCTTAGAAGGCCCCTTGCATATGCCTTTCCTATTAACATCTTAGGTCACCTTTGCTTATAGGAGGTGACATCACCCTCTGGGGAAGTCAGCTGTGCTGGGAGACTTGAGCTGCATGGACAGATCCTGAGGCACACGGGCAGGGAGCAGGAGCCGTGTGCCCAGCTCCACTGAAGTCATGTTTACTACTTAGTGACCTCTCTCCAGCCCCACCACCCAGCCCCTCCCTCTTCTGGGCCCTACCGTCTCGGAACAGACTTTTCTCAGGTGTCCAGCAATACTGGTTAGACTCGTCTCAGGGCAGAGAGAGCAGCCATATCTGCTTCCCAGGCACTGGGTCAAGGACCTGCCTTGTCATGGATGAACAGGAAGTTGATGGCTAGAAAGGACTGAAGAACAGACAGAACCCACTCAGTAATGCCACGTCTTTGACTCCAGTTCAAGGTTCTTGCTCTTGGCTTCTGTGCTACGACTGAAGGCCCACCTGAAGGCTTTGTAGGGCAGGACGTTCGTGTTTAGTCCCTTTCCCCCTTCCCCCTCCCCCACAATGCCCGGAGGCCCATGCTTGACCATGGTACACATAACAAAAGTACTTGTGGGGAAACAGAATTTGAACACAGTCCCGCTCAGTAGCGAACTAACTCTGTGTTCAATTTATTAAACCATGAACCATTTTATCACTTTGTTGCATTCTGTGTGCTCACGTGCGTTCAGGCATGCGCGTGCACCTGCCAAGCTATATCTGTTTTATTTATTTAATCTCATTGTCATTTTCGTGAGACAGTTTCTCTGGGTAGCCCTGGCTGTCCCGATACTCACTCTGGAGACCAGGCTGGCCTCAAACTCAGACCCCCTGAGGGCTGGGAGTAAAGGTCTGTGCCCCCGCAGTGCCCGGCTACCTTTTACTGGTGTGGGGCCTGCCCGCTGAACTGCTGGCCAGGCAGAGAGCTCTGGCTGTCTCTGCCTCTCCAGGGCTGGGATTGTGATGTGTTCCCCACCACGCCCAGCTTTTTCATGGCCCTGGTCTTTTGACATGTAAGGCAAATACTTTACTGACTGAGCTCATCTCTGACCCTCACTGTCTAACTCTCCAAGTGCCCATACCATCCTCAGGCCTTCGAGAACCAGGGCTATGCAGGATGAGGGCTGAGGAGCCAAGCCCTCCCTTACAGGAGTGAGCCTGCCCGAGGTTCATTTATAGCTAGCGGTAAGCTGAGCCTGTGGCCTCACCCCACAGCCTGCTGATTCCAAGGCAGATACCCAGTATGGAACTGCAGGATAGGTTTCCTGTTAGGTTTATTTGCTTTTCTTTGTGATTTTTTTTTTTTTTAAATCAGTGGGCCGAATTGAATATGCACCCCTAGCCCAGTACTGTTCCCACAGCAAGGAACACAGCAGGGCGAGGTTTCCTAACAGCCAGGAACCCTCCAGTCACTGAGGCTGAACCAAAGGCAATTTCACTCTGCTGAAGTTCTAAATTATCTGCCTGGCAAATGTGGGCTCCGATGATGAAACCAAGTCATTATCTTCCTGGTGGAAGGATGGAGTCACGTGGGGAGGGGGCTGGCTGTTATCTCTGAACAGGAGGGTCAGGAAGGTCACAAGGGGGTGTGCTGTGGGTGGGAAAAAGCCAGGGGATCCCCCCCCACAAACTTTCTAGAGAAGCTCATTGACTAGGCCATGGTGCACCCAGGGCTGCTGTCCCCTGGTCTAGGAGCACACAGGCTCATTTCTGAGCGGTGCCCATCTCTTTCAACTCCACAAGGCATAGAGCAGTCTCCTGGGTCTGAGTGTGTGAGAGCTCAAAGACTTAAGGAGATGGGGCAGTGCCAGCCCCTGCTTAGAGTGTCTGCAGGGGGCAAGGAATGTTTGCTGCTATTGTCTGGAGGGAAACTCCTTAGCAGCTGTTTCTCCAGCCTCCGTGAAAATTAAAGCCAGGAAGCTAAGCACTGGGTGATTGTGGGCTCAAGTTGCTTATTAATAACCCACAAAGGATTGTCATGGGGTTTCTAGGCAAAGCCCACAGAGGATTGCTGGGGCAGGGACTGCTTCCTGGCTCTGCTGTCTGAGTACAGCTTCCCCCAGTAGTCCCTTTAGCCTGCAGGAGCTTCTGAGCCCAGAGAGGCAATGACCTCTGGAAACTGTGTTTGCAGGGGCGTCTGGGTGACACACCCCAGGTGTTTGGAAATGGCCTTTGAAAACATCAGGTCATTTAGGTAAGGTGTCAGAGGTGTTAGGGTAGAGATCTTTGAAAAACTACCAAATTCTGCCTGCTGCCTGTATCTACAAATAAAGTTTTATAGTTACGGTGGCTTAGTTCTTACTAGTATGTCTTTGTGTGACTGCTTTCAGCTACAACGAATATGGATGTAAAAGGACTGGTCCACAGAGCTCTTACTGTCTCCTTTTCCCTAGGTTTTGCCCACCCTATGGGTACGGTATGGATTACAGTGTTATTCTGACACAAGACTTAAATAGCACTTTGTTTTCTGCCTGTGTGCCCTTGGGCATGGTCCTTCCACCGTCAGACTGGCACAGGAGCCTGAGCCCAGCCATTGGCCAGTGTCAGACACCCAATAGGAGCTTTGCCGGCCCCTCCTTGCTGCAACAGGGAAGAGTGCACATGGTCTTATTCAGCCTGCAGAGGAGGAAGCAGAGGCCCAGAGAGCTTTAGGAACTTGTCCAGAACAGCAGAGCCCTGGGCTTTTAAAAGGCAGGGAGTATGGCTCCTGTCTGCTCTCCACAAGGCTCTCATCGGGCACTTGTGGACCAAGGGATGTCGGAGCTAAACCTGCCCTGGAGTGTCACAGAAACTTAGCACGTGTTAGTCCGACCTCCCTTCTTTATTTTTATCCTGTTTCCCCGCCCCCCCGCCCCCGCATCTTCCCAGAATGAGAAGATGTGGACACTGGGCCTTCAAATTCCAGAGTTAGGTCATCATGTCCCCGCTTGTCACTGGCAGTGCTGGGTATCACGCACGATGCTGCATTTCGCTGCACCCCCTCCCTCTCCTGCCTGCCACGCTCTCCCTCCCACTGTTTAGTTAATAATAACATATCATGGTTCTGTCTCAGATGCATTATCAGTGGTGTATAATTATTTATGGAGAAATAGACAGATGAGTCCCCGCTTGGACCATTTTCACGGGCAGCCCTACCTATCGCTAAGCATCCCTCTCTCCCTTAGTCTAATAACACTGTCCACTTTAGATCCTGGGGCCGTGATTTATTAGGTAATTTGTTTCTTCTCTGTGGCTCGGGCCTGCCTGTCATCCATATAATGGAATGACGGACGTGCAGACTGTGGACACCAGACATTAAAAACTAGGCAAATATTACCCATTTCAACTCCTTGTCTGGCTACAGCCAATCAGTAGCCAGCCTCAGCCCGAGCGTGTCTGAGGAGAAGAGAAAGATTGCTGAAGAACACCCAGGGCCTGACTTCCCACAAAATGGCTCTTTGCAAATCAGCACTCTAGTCCTGGGAAAATGCCCAGAAGATGTGTGTGCACTTGTATACGAATGGACACACACACACACACACACAGAGAGAGAGAGAGAGAGAGAGAGAGAGAGGGAGGGAGGGGGAGAGAACAGCACAGGAATCCATCTGAGAGACTGGGGAGGAAAAGAGACAGATTAGGGAGTTTGGTCACTTACCTCATCTCTCTGGACCAGAATTGCCTCATCTGTCAACTGAGGAAGTGGATTAGGTAAGTTCCATGCGGCCTTCTAGCCTCCAGCCTTGTGATGTGGCCAAGGTTACAGAGGATAGAGGAGGCGGAGCTGAAAATTGAGCCCTTGCAGTTTGATGTGCTTTTAACACTCTACCACACTATTGTCATTGGCCACAATTGTGATCACGGCTCTCACTACCAATAGCTTCATCACAATCACTGAGGTCATATAGCTAATAAACGATCTTTAATTGCATCATCAAGAGAATCATCAGCGCCGTTATCTCCGAGAGCATCTCGCCCTCCCCATCGGCGCACTGTTAATTTCATGGTATGTTCTACGGCTCCCAGTATTTCTGGGGCTGCGTGTTATTTAACCCTCTCTGCCACGCTAGGAGATGGGCACAATTCCAATCCTTCACGTTTAATAAACGATGTGCCTGAGGTTCAAAGCGGCTAAGTAACGTTTTGGAAGCCACACCATAGTCGGTGTCTGGCTTTGGATTCAGACTCACATCTGTTTCCA
Source organism: Micromys minutus (assembly GCF_963924665.1). Taxonomy (NCBI): domain Eukaryota; kingdom Metazoa; phylum Chordata; class Mammalia; order Rodentia; family Muridae; genus Micromys; species Micromys minutus. Next base: position 51,683,558 of record NC_137985.1, on the reverse strand, counting down.
GGCTTTCAGACAGTGCTCTCCCTCCCTAGCACAGGTGATAACCGTCACTAGTGTGAGCGTGACCATTTTCTACGAAGGCATCACCAAGGTGCACAGCGGAGTCTTGCTCTTTCTTTCTCTGCCTCTGGATCTCTGCGTGTGCATAGGTTCTCGTGTGCATGTATGTATGTGGATGCTTGTGCGCATGTGCATGCACAGGGAGGCCAGAGGTCAACATCAGGTGCCTCCTCAATTGCTTTCTGCTTCATTCATTCATTCATTCATTCACTCATTCATTCATTCATTCATTTTGAGACAGTGCCTCTCGCGGAACCCAGAGTGTGTTGATTCATCTAGGTTGGCCATAAGATGAGCTATAGGGACCCCGTGTCTCCACTTCCCAGGGCTGGTGCTATAGACCCTTGCCTCCACACCCACTTTTCTATAGATGCTGGGCTCTAAATTCAGGTCCATGTGCTTTCCAGTTATCAGCTGATTCATCTCCCTAGTCCAGTGCCGTCACCAGCGTGAACCTCATTGCTAATGCTGGCATTGCGACCATCAACACCATTAGAACAGAAGCCATTTAAGTATGAACACCACCATTAATCATGAGCACCGTGGTCATTGTCACTGCCACCAGGAGAGTTCACCTCAAACAACCAGTGATACCCACAGCATTTTCTATGTTTGCAGTAACTGATAATTCTGACACCATGGTTATCACTGGCAAATTTACAGTCATGGCTTTTGGTCCATACCGGTGACATAGAAATGGCTGGCTTTATCTGCCAAGTTAAGCAATCTAGAATCGCCTGGGAAAATCGGCTGCGAGCATGTCCGTGAGAGATTATCTTTTTCTAGTTGAACTGGGAAGACGCACGCTGAACGTGGGCAGTGCCATTTCGTAGTCTGAAGAGAAGGAGAAAGAGAGCTGAGCGTGGAACATTATTAATTCACCGCTCTCCACTCTCGACTTCAAGGTTCTGCTGCCGTGACATCCCCACCATGTTGTGACCTGGAATTGTGAGGCAAATAAATTCTTTCTCCCTTAAGGTGCTTTTGTCAGGATATTTATCTTTAAATTCCTTTAACATGTTTACTTTTATGTGTATGTGTGCCTATCTATGTTCCACATGCCTGCAGTACCCATGGAGGCCAGAAGAGGGAATCGGATCAGAGAGTCACAGTCTGTTGTGAGCTACCTGATCTGGGTGCTGGGAACAGGACCCGTGCCCTCTGCAGGAGTAGTCAGTGCTCTTAACCACTGAGCCACATCTCCAGCCTCTTGTGAGAATATTTTATTACCGCCACATGGAATCTTCACAATCTTATAATGGTTAGAGATGGCAGAATCCATCAGATGCACCACAGACATTGTCATCTAGGTAGAATCAGTCATGAGCGTCATCACCAGTATTAACAGGAGGCCACACCTTCTTTGTGCAAGCTTCCCACCACAGATGCTCACCAACACAACTGAAAGTCTAATCCACGTCTTCAGTTAAACGGGTATCCCAGACATCAACCCTTTGTGAATGCTGAGAACACACTCTACTGGATTCTTTCCTGGGCCTGTGCTGAGTGTCTTCTCCAGTTCAGCTACACTGAGGAATGGGAGCACATATGCATTTGATTCGTGGATACATGGTCCATTAAGATGTTTCCAGGGTCCCTGGGAACCTGCAATTTCTCCATGTCCAGAATCAGATGAGTTTCTGTCTTAGAACTTTGGGGTAGTTGAATATCTTCTTGACCATCAATCCCCCACAGTCAGATTATATAACCTGTTCCCCAGTGGCTTTGGTTCCCTTTCCTCCTGGTTCTTACAGTGTGTTGTTTTTAGTGTCAGTTGACGTATTTATAGCTCATCTTTTGTTCTACTTGTTTCCACGGCTGTCTCCTGCCCTAGGGAACAAGTTCCTGAAGGAAGGGTTAGGTTTCTTCTATACCCCTGACAGTCTACACAGAAGGCTCTCATGTCTTCCAGAGTTGGAGGATGAAGGCAAACGGAATTCCAGCTGCTCTGCAAGGAGCCATTGCAGTGTGCAAAGAACAGCAGACTGAGATTAGACTGCAGCCCAGGTCATCCTCGCTGTGAGCCTCACATTCTGCCCTAGGCAGGGAGGCTTTATGGTGCCTCATAGTTCCAGAGTGCTCAAGGGCCATGGTGGGGATAAGGTGGTATCATTCCGTGTGCCAGCAGTGAGGAAGCAGAGAGAGATGAATGCTGGAGCTCAGTTGCTTTCTCTTGGCTCAAAGCACGTGGAATGAGGTGGGTCTTCCTTCCTCTGTGTGGTGGTTTGCATGAGAACAGCGCCCCCGTAGGTTCATAGGTTCGAATGCTCGATCCCCAGTTGGTGGAACTGCTTGGGAAGGATAGCTTTGACGGAGGAGGCGTGTCAGTGGACGGGGAGGGGTGGGCTTTGAGGTTTCTATCTTTTTAAAAAAATTTATTTATTTATTTCATGTATGTAAGTACACTATTGCTGTCTTCAGACACACCAGAAGAGGGCATCAGATCCCATTACAAATGGTTGTGAGCCATCATGTGGTTACTGGGAACTGAACTCAGAACCTTTGGAAGAGCAGTCAGTGCTCTTAACCACTGAGCCATCTCTCTAGCCCAGCTTTGCGGTTTCAAAAGCCCACACCATTTTATTTATTTCTCTCTGCCTTATGCTTGTAGGTCATATATAATTGCTCGGCTACCACTCAAGCTACATGCCTGCCTGCTTGCTGTCATGCACTCATAATGGTCACGGATTCACCCTCTGAAACTGTAAGACAGCCCCAATTAAATACCTTCTCTTCGAAACTGCCTTGATTGTGTTGTCTCTTAAGAGCGGTAGATGCGTAGCTGAGACACTTAGTTAATCCTTAACATTCTGATGGCTTTTCATCCCATGGTGGCACTAATTCCAATCATTGACATTCAAAACTAACCAATGTATGGAGCAACTGACCATTCCTAGTTACTTCTTTACCCCTTCCTTCTCCCCTCCTTCTCCTCTTCCCTGACTTCTTTTCTTTTTCCAAATCAAAGAGTCATCCCTTTTCAACCGCCAACCCACTGGCGAATTACGTGGCTCTATCTTACAGACATCTCCCCAACTGGCCCCACGTCCCACCTTTTTATTTGGATCCCCAGCTCAGCTTTCCAGCTGAAGTCACTGTTGCGCCTCCTGCTGCTACCACTGCCCTGGATGGGAATCATATTTCTTTCCAAAAGGAAGTTCACACTCAAATCTGGCCCCGCAGTTTCCCACTTCACATTCTGTGGCACTCCATGACATCACCTGGCTCCCACAGCAAGCCCCCTTCTCTCAGGGGCTTTCTGAGGTCACCTTTGTGAACTACAAGTCCTTCCTAGATGCTCTCACATGCGACTGCAGGGGCTCCTGATCTTGGGCATTTGGGAAGGATGGTTCTGGGAAGTGCATTGTGGGGGGCCAAGCATCATCGGTGACCTCTGTTTACCAGATGCTTCAAGCAATGGAGCATTCAGATGTTTTCCTATCTTGTCACATGTCCTTGGATGTCAACTGTTCCCCGGTTGATCTACAGGATAGATCAGTGACTAAAGCCAACACCACTGACAACAACCTTCCTCTTTATGGAGAAAACAGGGGGGAGGAGACAGAAAATTGATATATTAAGAAAATTATATCTAATCTACACAGTGACGTTGCCTCCACATAGCAGATTTGGGGCGATCATCATGGATGGGGGGTGCCCTTGTTATATTTGTTGGTTTGTTTTGAAAAGAATCTTCCACTGCTAGGAGGATGCTCTGGGCTGGGCTGGCATCAAACTCTGGACCCTCTTGTCTCAGCTTCCCGAGAAGAAAATGTGCGTGTGCCACCATACCATGTGTGTGCCACCATACCAGGCCTGGGTATCGTTTTGAGTAGGGCAGTCAGGATAAACCTTGTTGGAAAGGTGATTTCATATTTACGGCTATTATTGGTTAATTCATTCTTATTGCTTATTAATGCACAGGTCATTGTAACTGATCTGACAGAAAGGAATATATTCTAAAGAGACACCCGAGCCTTCCATCTGACTATCAGACTATTGAAACAGATGAACAAATGGGGAACTGGAATTCCTGGTCCGGAATTCCTGTGTGTTATGTGCATGTGCGTGTGTGTATATTTGTGTGTGTGTGTGGGGGGGGCTCATCTCCTAGAAAGATTCCACACATTCTGACAACTTGTCCACCGTTTAGTAGGAGACGGCGCACAGACAAGGACACATCGGTGAGATGTGACCACAGCTTGACCCGAATGGCTGACATGCACATACCCCAATGGAGCCCTCTCACTTTAACCTCACTTCCGGACCCCCAAGATAGACTTGAATGAGACTCTGGAAGTCTTTGTTCCTCTTCCCAAAGTGGGTACATTTGAACAAATCTCATTTTTCCTGCATTTTTTTTTTCAATTAACTTGTTTAATTTCTTCTCCAGGAGAGGAGGCAGAAGCTGGCTCCTTGGAGGACAGACTGTGACTCCAAGTTCGGTAACATCGTGACATGAAATGACATCGTCTTAATTTTATTGTAATTATAATTTCTTGCCTTTATAGCTAGACAGAGCCTGTGAAGGCACAAACTGTTTCTGCCTTGTTGGATGTCTTGTAAAGCCATATGGGGTCAGCCAGCACACCACACTTGCATTGTCGAACTCTAAGGGAAAGAGAAAGGAGGACATTTTACAAGGGGCAGAGGTAGCAGCAGGAGGGGACAGGGTCTGTGCCAGCACGGACAGTGGAGAAAAGGGAGCAGGCTACACTTTCACCGGCTCTGACTTACCTTGCTCCATACTAAGAGGCAGCCCCCTGCCACCCACCACTTCCCTCCAGAGGCCTGCAGAGTTTCCTCAACCTGGACAATTTCTCCAGAGTGGGCTGATCCCGTCTGTCGGGTATGATAAAGCCCATTTCTTAAGGAAGACATGAATGGCTGTAATCAGATACACTGTTTGCTGTGCTAAACAAAATGAGCAAGAGAAAAAAAAAACCCAACCAGGCTATAATTATGGGTGTAATATTTTAGCCCATTAGCAAAAATATCTCCGAGACCTGCTGCTTCGCCTTCTCAGCTACGAGAGGTGGGGGAGCTAAGCTGGAGGAGGCGAGCAAGAGCGCTAAGCACCGAGGCAGGGGCCTGATTAATTGCTTATACATCTCCCCAGTTCTATTCTGACAATTCCGATCATTTTGCTGAACAAGATAAAAAGACAGACTTTTGCCCTTTTGTGTGGCTCTGAGAGACAGCAGTCTTCCTTCCTGTCACCCAGCCTGACCCAGGACTATTAAGTGTCTGCTGTTTGTAAAGCATTTGGTAAACTCAGGAGTTTCGTTTGGTTTTGATTTGGGATCTAAACTATTTATTTATTTATTTACTTTGTTGAGATAAGGTCCTGCTTCCCAGGTCAGGCTGGCCCTGTTTTCACAATCCTGGCTCCGCTTCTAAGCACTGGGGTGGCAAGCACGGACCACCATGCTTAGTACAAACCCAGTGCCTTGTAAATAACAGCGATCTTAGGCGTCTTGCGGTGCGCCATGCCCCTTGATAAAGATGCTGAAGTCATTCTCTCTCTTGGAGTGATGGGAGGTAGTGGGATGACTCCCTGGCCAGCTGGGGAGGACTCCTCAGGGGAGGACTCCTCAGGGAGTCCTCGGGGAGGTGGTATGTGCGGAGAGCCGGGCATTCAGGAGAGTTCTGTTGGACAAGATGTGTGAGCTTGGATGGGCGGGCGGGTGAATGGATAGATGGATCTGAGTATCCACGATCAGGGGGGTGGGCCGTGTTCAATGAGCAGGTAAATGATGTCGAGAAGGAAGACGTGAAAATCTACACAGAAACTACCAGGCTTTTATAGAGTTTGGTTCATCTGAGGCTCAAGGCTGAGCTCTAGAAAGTTCAGGGAAAGGGGGCTGGCTCTGGTTATGAGAGCCACTCAGAAAAGGGTGACTTCCAGAAAGCAGGGCATCGGCTGGATGGTCTTATGCAGGTCCCGCTGACTAGGATGAATATGGAGGGAAGACACTGGAGTTATAGCATTTATGCACGCATGCACATATGCACGCATTTAACACATATGTTTGGAGAGCCCCTTGAGCTGTGAGCCCAGGCTTGGGTCCGAAGAACGTACAGGCAAGCAATCAGAATTACAGGCCACCGAGAAGAGACACCGTTGTGGTGCTTAAAGGCATTCCCACCCTGGAGCCTCAGGGAAACAAGCTGCTGAAGGTGGTTGACATGGGTGACTCTGTACAATATGGTACCGATGACAGAGGAGGCAGTACCAGTCTGAGGCACAGGGATGGGAAAAAGCCGGAAGAAGCGAGGCCTGCCAATCAGAGGAGGCACTGGGGCAGGGGTTCAGAGGAAGGCCTTGGGACAGGGTGACAGACTCTAATCCCAGGTCCCAGTGAATGAACTATCATCTCCTGGGTGTAATTAAGTGGCTCTGTCAGAGGACCTAAGGGCTGGGACAGCATGAGAGCCTCAGATGCAATCCAGAGAAGAGGATTTACGAAGAGTTTCCTGGGGAGGGTACAGGGGTGGGGGGAGGAGAGGACCAGAGTAGGAGCTAAAACCTGGGTGACTTGAGACAGTGCGTGAGAAGGAAGCCATTGTGAACCCGATCCAAGGAGAACTCCCAAGTGTAAGTTTTCAGTCACCTTGGCCAACCAGGACTGTCTTCCAGAAAAGGCCAGGGCTAAATAAGGAGCAACTAAGGAGGGAATCATCTAACAATATAATGGGCGCTGTGGTGGTTTGAATATGCTCGGCACAGGGAGGAGCAATATTAGGAGGTGTGGCCTTGTTGGAGTGGGTGTGGCCTTGCTGGAGTGGGTGTGGCCTTGCTGGAGTGGGTGTGGCCTTGTTGGACTGGGTGTGGCCTTGTTGGAGAAAGTGAGTCTCTTTAGGGGTGGGCAAGGAGATCCTTCTCCTAACCACTTAGGAGCCACTCTTAAGGGTGACCTGCTTAAGCAGGAGCCCTGTCCTTAGTTAATGAAGTAAGGGAAGAAGCCTTTGAAGGAGAATATAGGAGCTACTGCACTCGCGTGTGGGGAGAGGAGACTGTGGGGAATGTGCTTAGCGATAGGCCTGGGGTTGGGACGGTGCCAAGGCCATTAGGAAGACCGGGCTGCTGTGGTGACGGGGGCAGGGAAGAACGCAGCAAGATGAGGCTTCAAGGAGCCCCTGTGATTGATGGGGAGGTGGAGAGAGGGATTGTCAAAGGTGGAGCTGCTTTCTGGGTCATTCAGTGGAGTGGACAGAGAAGGGAGCTGAGAGCTGGAAGCAGGGAGGGGCAGGAGGCACAGATTTGAACCCGGGGCTGTAGATAACTGTAGGGCTTTCCAGTGAGGAGGTCCAGGAGATAGCTGAGTGTCTTCATCCTGACAGACAAGGGCTGGCGGTAAAGATGTTCGGGCCATGGACCGGGAATGACCATAGTCTCTCTCTACTGTGGCAAGAAGGCTCAGAAAGCTGAGGGGACAGAGAAGGCACCATCTGGTTAGCTCCTGAAAGACAGACACCATGAGCAGCTCCCCGGATGGTCGCCCCCTTGGCTTGTGCCCTGGGCTCCCATACACAGCCTGGCTGACTGGGTGTGACACTCTATGTCAGGCACATAGGCACATATCGCAACCACATTGGGGTCTTTCTCACTCAGCCAAAACTTGCTGATCCCAGATGTGCTCTGTCATGGCTTAGCTTCTCCTTCTAGAAGTTTCTTTTGCTTAGAAAAAGGAAAATGATATAATTATATTCTAACTTCAAAAAATAGAAAAAATAAAAATTAAAAAAATACATATTCAAAAAGAAAAGGCCCTACAGGCTGCTGTTATGGAGAAATCGTCACTGAGGGTCCTTCCTCTCAGGGGACTTTAGCTTGTGTCAGGTTGACATAAAACTAGCCAGATACCCTGTCTCAAGAAGTAACTCAGAGATTGATAGAAGAATACACCTTATGTTGATTTTGGTCAAATGCATGCGCACACGCTCGCACATGCACACACACACTCACACACACACATACACATGCATATGCACATATACATACACTCACACACATACACTCACACACATATACTCACATACACACAATACACTACATACACACATATACACATACACACATATACCACATACACACACATATACACACGCACATACACACCATATACACACACATACACACACATATATACACATATCACATATACATACACCACATATACACATACACATACATACACACACACCACAAACACACATACACACATAAACACACACCCATATACACACATATCACATATACACACATGCACACATGCACACACATACACAATATGTTATATAGATACACATACCACACACCACATATACACACATATACACACCTGCCATATACACATATGCCACATATCACATACATACTACATACTCACACACCACAAACACATCACACACACCACAAACACTTTTCACACTAAACACACCACACACACATCACATACACAACACACATATGTAAACACATGTGCATACATGTACAGATACAAATGTTCTAATCCTTATAACATACACTCCTGTGCTCCGTTCCCTAGTGGTGCTTACTGTTCCCAATTCACACACACACACTAAGAATAATACTTAGCTTTTAGTGTTTTGATTATAAAATATGCACTAGAGAGGGGCTGGAGGGATGGCTCAGTGGTTACAACCTTGCTCTCGCACCCATTTGGGGCTCAAAACTGTCTGCAACTTCAGTCCAGGGGATCATCTGTGCAAGGGATACTGCACACACGTGGGGCACTGGCACACATGCAGGTGAGACACCCACACACATACAATACTAATAAGCAAACTCTAACTTAAAGGCCATGTATGTCCTGGTGGTGTCAACAGCCGTGTGGTTAGTCACACCTTCACGTTCGCCATTCCAGTCTCGTTTTTACAGAAGAACGATCGAAGTTCATGGTAGAAAATGTGAAAATTCATAAAAATATCACAGAGGTACATTTGCCACTGTCCGTACAACGCATCGTTTAGAGAAGACAGTTGAGGACAAAGCTACCCTCAGCTTCCCCTGCACAACAGCTGGAGATGAAGAACAGGCCAACCTGGATTTCTCTTTTCCCAGTAAGAGTCTTTCACAGTTTCTATTCTTTCGGTTTTGTTTTGTTTTTTAGACTTTGAAGGAAGTAACACATTAAAGCCATGATGTTTTATGTTGTGTGTATTGAGTAGTTGTTAGTTAAGGGAGATCTCAGTAATTTCACATAAAAATGATTTATAATATCCCTAAAGAAATAAAGAGACTAATTTATCTACGTGCCTTCCTTGTTACCTGCATGGAGTTTGCTTTGAGCCTCCCGTGGACACGAAAGTCCAAGGATATTTTAGTTCTTTATATGAAATTATGTGATCTTTACACATAGTCTGTACATATCCTCCTGTGTGGACAGTCTTATATAGCCCAGGCTAGCCTCCGTCTTGCTATGTAGCAAGGGATGGCTTGGACTTTTGGATGTCTTCCTTCCAGTCCTGAATACTGGGGTTTCAGGTAGACACTTGGCGGGACCGGGAATGGAACCCAGCTCCTTCATGAACTCAAGTCCTCTGCAAGAGCAGCCAGACTCTTGACTGCTGAGCCATCTCTTCAGCCCCGCTCTAGATATTTTTGGGTTTTGGTTAGCTGAATACTCAGATACAGAACTCATATAGGCTGTATATATTCCGAATAAAATATTATGGCCAGCCAAGCCCACTGTCAGGAACAACATTGGGTATCAATCACTTTCAAACGGAACCGATCCAGCCTGGGGAAGCACTTCCACCTGTTCTCAGTAAAATCCCAATGGTGACTTTGGAATTCCAAGTCCAACTTTACCTGAGGCTGAGGAGTGGGCTCTGAGGGCTGAGAAGGCTTCCCACAGGGTAAGTAGTGGATGGAATGCGTGGGCAGGAATCTTGCCACGTCTCTGGAACAGTAGCTCTAGCAGATACTTTGATTACATGTATTTAGTGTGTGTGTGCATGTGTGCGTGCGCGTGTGTGTGCATGCACATGTGCATGTGATCTATGTACACTCCAGGCATCGTGCACATGTGGAGGTTTGACAATAATTTGTGAGAGTCCCTCTGCTGTGTGGGTCTCAGGGATCAAACTCAGACTGTCAGGTTTGGGGGTGAGTGCTTTTACCCCCGGAACCATCTTACCTCCTAAAGTGGCTGTTCCTCGGGTGATTAGTGTTCTTCCAGGGACCCTGACCCATCCTTTCCTCCATGTTCAGGGCTTTCATGGTTTGCTTCTACAGTCCAGCTTCTGCAGGGTTTGGGGTGTGCCCGTCTTCTCCCTCAGGGTGCCCTGCACGGGCCCTGTAAATCCTTGCTGTAATTGGAGCTCACCGTGTCCTGTGACATCTGCACAGCGTCCCACTGGTCCTCCTCTCACTGGTCTCTTGGGTTAACTATAAACGTTTCTGACTCTTTCTCTTCTCTGGAGTTGATTTTCATCCAGCCAGTGCGTGTCCTTAAGGATTTCTTTTAGGAACCGCTGGATCCAACATGGTCGGGATGTGAAAGAGGTAACCCTGAGCCCCTGGGTCCCTAAGAACTCCTCCACGGGGCCCTTGTACTTACTAATTCTCATCTGAACCATGACGATTTGAGTATTTCACACAATGCGTCCTGATCATATTTAGCCTTCCCCCATTTCTTCTCCGGTTCATGCCCTCACTCTTACCCTGGAACCCTCTTGAAGGTTTCACCTCTACTGGCTACGTTCATAGTGCTGGAAGATGCTCTACACACTGCCAGAGCAACAAGCATCGCTCTTCCTTGTGAACCTTGAGAGCCATAGTAAGTGTCCTGGTGAGAAATGTTCACCAGTGCAAGCGTAGCGTGAGCGGTATGGGAGTAACCAGTCACTTTAGGATTTAAGTCTCATTTTACAAGCCACAATGGTCTCATATCTGACACCATCATCCATCCAAGACAGGTCCTAGGCCACATGGGAAACCTTAATGCCATTATTCTATATTAAAACAACTCCTAGCTACCTGTCGTTTTATCCACAGATTAACATGTATCTCAACATAGTGATCAGTACAGATGAACAACCAGCCTCGGTGAACGGAATAGGCCCTTGTACTTCAATGTGAGACGCGAGACGTGATTTCTTTGCCAAATACTGTAGACATTGCTGTACTGCCTCCCAGCAATACCCACTGCATAAGAGATCGGTGGCTAGTTCTCCCCACCTGTGTGTGCATGTGTGTGTATGTGCGTATGCGTGTATGCGTCTGAGCATGTGTGTTTGTGATTGTGTGTGTTCCTTCATGTGTGTGTGTGTGTACATGTGAGTATTCACGTTCATGCATGTGTGTGCATGTGTATGTGTGCATATGTGTGTGTATGTGTGTATGCATGTGTGCATGTGTGTGTGTATATGTGCATTGTGTGTGTGCATGAGTGTGTAAGAGGGATGCTCACCGGGTAGTGGTGGTGCATTCCTTTAATCTCAGTACTTGGGAGACAGAGGCAGGAGGATCTCTGTGAGTCTGACAGCCTGGTCTACAGGGCCAGTTCCAGGACAGCCAGGGCTACATTAGGAAATCCTGTCTTAACCAACTGACCCAACGTGATGCTCACACTGATGTACTGCACATATGTGTGCATGCATGTGGAGGTCAGAAGTCAATGTCAGGTGTCTTCCACAATCACTGTGCACATTATATTTTTGAAGAAGGAATTTTCATGAGCTCTGTGTTTGCTGACTTGCTAGAGTGGCTGACTAGTAAGTCCCAGTGACCCTCACATCTCCTTCTCTCCAGGGCTGGAATTACAGGCAGGCATCATCATGTGTGGCTTTTGAAATGTGTGATCTAAGAATCCAACATCTGCCCAATAAGCACCTTTCTGAGAGAGCCATCTCTTCAGGCCCCAAAGACTACTTTGAATGTAGGTTCTTTTTTAGCTATCCTAAATTTTTTCCTCGAGAAGGTTTAAGACGTCCTGTTGCTTGGTAGGGTCCAAGGATCTTCCTGGTCCATTAAGTGTGTCTCTGCTTTACCCCTGTTCAATGCCAGGAAAACTGGAGGCAGCCAGCACACAGGAGTCCTTTCTGTCCCCTGCCCTAGGGTAGACGTCTGAACACTGCACCTCTCCAGCCTGAGAGGGTGCAGGGAGAGAATGGCTGGCTAGAACAGGGCCTGTTAGAGAACACCTTTGAACAGCGATTATAATGCTGAGAAACAAGACTATTTTCTTCCTCCTCTGGGGTCAGGGAAGCTAGGTCCAAGGACAAGGCAAAGCTGGAAGTTGTAGGGACAGCCTAACCACCATAACAGAGAGCCTGCCTGTATGAGCTAACCTGAGAGACAGGACAGGCTGGTTAGGAGGAGAGAGGGAAGGGGAGAGAGAGAAGGGAGGGGAAGAGGAAAAGAGGGAGAAGAGGCAGAGAGAGTAGAGTAGAGGGAGGGAGGGGGTTTCCACGGTTAGTCTCTGGACCAAAGTTGGATTAACCAATGTATTACTTTCTTTCTTTGAGTACAGTTGGGTTTCTTGCAGATGAAACAAAAAGTTTGATAATACAGCGTTCACCTTTAGCTGGAAAATCCCTCCCCATCTTCAGCACAGGGGAAATTTCTTTACTGTCTGATGAGTCCTCCTCAAAGGCTTTGGTTTTTCCAGGAGACTCCAGCCAGCTGGGTACTGGGTACTTGGTACTGGGTACTGGGCTTTCTGGGGTCCACTTTCTCATTTCATCTCCCCCTTGGGAAAGGCCATTCCGACATTTACCGTGTATTCTGAGATACCCCCTCAACTTGATTGATCTTTTCTGCCCTTCCAGGTCTTTCATGAGGCATGTCATTTTAGCCAACAAAATTTTAATTTCTAAAAAAAATCTCTCTCACCTTTCTTCTCAAGTCAGGGTTTCTCTGTGTAGCCTGGCTGTCCTGAAACTCTGTAGACCAGACTGGCCTGGAACTCAGATCAACCTGCCTCTGACTCCTGAGTGCTGGAATTAAAGGTGTGAGCCACCAGTCCCAGCTTTCTAAAATTCCTTCATCACCAACTTGTTCCTTTTGCCTGCCATTGTGAGATGCTTTTGTTTTTACGACCATAATTTGCTGTCGTTCAGAAACATTAGCATTGTGTGTGTGTGTGTGTGTGTGTGTGTGTGTGTGTGTGTGTGTGTGTGTGTGTGTGGGCGCGCGCACGAGCACGTGCATGCGCGCGCATGTGTAAGAGGGATGCTCACCAAGTATTTGGGGAGCTGGTTATTTATTTATTTATTTATACAGAAGTTTTGGTTTAGGAACTCTCCCAAATATTTGAACTCCTTCAAACTTCATATTTGTCAATAATAACAGGGTAATAGTTTTAGCCAGGCATAGCACTTGGGAAGCTAATACAGGACTGCAAACTTTGTGTGTATGTGTGTGTGTGTGTGTGTGTGTGTGCTCAGTGGAGATACAGAATTAGGGACTCATGCAACATTACATGCAGTAAACATTAAAGGCTAGGAGAGGGCTCAGAGGTTGGTTTTCTGCTATTGTTCTCTCAAAGGGTTCAGAGTTGATTCCCATCGCCCACATCAGAGCCTCACAGTCATCCTTAACTTTTAGGAGCAGGAATCTGTTGCCCTCTTCCTGCCTCAGTGGACACTTGCAGGCAAGCAATGCATGCACACAATCTCAGGCACGCATATACACAAACGCAAGGTTATCAATTAATTCATAAAAAGAAGAACAATAGTGATAATGTAGCAATAATAATGTCGTTGATATTTAAGGGCATGCTAAAATTTCTAGTAAGTAATAACAAAATTATGGCAAGTATATGAAATTGCTTCTAAAAACAAAAGAAGTGAAAGCAGCTTACTAAGAGGAAGTGTGAGGAGGACTTAGGTCTCTGAATTATGAAATGAGGGCTAAAGCTGCAGAGACTGAGCAGCATGTAATGGGCTGTTCCAAGACAACGCCACTGTCCCCAAGGAGGCACATAGATGTGTGGGAGTGGCTTCCAGTCCTGGGAGCATCTTTGGGTCTGGCCACCATCACACTGCAAACAGTGTGTGGGAAGCTTGTGTGTCGGCCAGCAGGACTTGCGGCTTTTGAAAAACCACAGTCCTGGGTATCAGTGGCGTCTGACAAATGTGCATGGCAGAAGTGTGCACTGCAGGGCGGACCAAGGTCAGCTCCTCTGTGACATCCGTCATCCCCTCCCTCAGGCTGTCAGGGGTGCCAGGAAGGGCCTCACTACTGCAATGCCTGCTGGGTTCCCCGTTTTATTTAGCAAGTTGTTCTCATGTGTATGCATGGTTCCCCGCTTTGGTTCCAGTTATTTACAATTTTGACTCCCAGTGTATTTCCTGGAACCTGGGAGGGAGGTTTCACATCATTCTTACTCGACAGGTGTAAGGATGTGGAGATCCTCAATGAACCAAAAAAGCAACTCGATCTTAAGTCGTTGTCAGTCCAGGGAAGAGAACCCTCAACGTGGCAGCTGATAAAATAAAGCCATCATCCCCTGCCCCTACCCCCATGGGTACTCAGAAACCTCGGGCCTCTGTGCTCTTGGGTCCCTGCCTCTTTGTGGGCCTGTTATTCAGCAGTCTGCAGACAGCCAGGCGAGGGCTGTAGCGTTGGAGGGAAGAGGAGTTAAGAAGCAAGAATGCCATAAATAATTCAGTGATTGCTGACCATGGGCCATTACATTTCCCATGATCTGTTTTACTGTACTTGTTATGCGGCGTTAGTCACTGCCAATTCAACTGCAAACCAGGCGTTTCATGAGGGCCTGAAGGCGCTGGCCATTGCTCCCAAAGATCCAAGACCATGACAGCTTTGGCCTTGAGCTTGCTTAGGTCTCATCCTAAAAGATGGCCAAGTGGATTCACGTCACCGCAGGGGGCAGCAGGCTTCTTCTAGCTCCCATTTGTTCCTGAGCCAGGCAGGGTAGGGGGACAGCCACCTTGACCTCACATGGAGACCCTGTTGCTACTTCTAGTGCTCAGAAAAGACACAGCGTTCTGGGAGGGGGACCAGTTAAAGGGCTCATGAGTCCTATATGAACAGTAATAATAACTACCGGGATTGTGTACGCTGTGTGTAGTGCACACGCATTGTTCACGGATTGACATATATGCATGTGTGTATGTGGGACAGAGGGAAACCTTGAGTGTCGTTCCGAGGAAACATCACCCAGCTTGCTACTTGAGGCAGGGTTTCTCGACGGTCTCGCCTGCCCCTAATAGGTTATTTATTTGCCAGTGCAAGTCGGTTGCCCTCTTTGTTCTCGGTTTCCGCTGTCTATTGTGGGGTGGGCTGGAGGAATAGCTGATGTGGCCTGGCTACTGTGATGCCGCACGTGTCATGTGCTGGTGTGTCTCTCACGCTCTGGGGACTCATGAGCTGATGGTTAAAACAAGAGACTAGTCTCTTGTCTCCCCGTGGGGGCTGCCCTGGTTGTTGTCTTTGACATCACAGGGCGGCTATTGGAGGCTTGCAAAGGCTGCAGATGACTGTTCTTAAAGCTGGTTCCAAGCTGAATTCTCTTCTCTGGCTTAGTTAGTTCTTAAAGTCCCCTTTAGGCAAGGGTGAGGAGTAAGGGTGCCTGGGGATGTCACTTAGCCCATGCCGTGACTCTGCTTAGCTGGGGACCCACCCCATGGTGTGTCCTTGGTAAATTTCCCAGTTGATTTCCTCGAGATTTCACAGTGAGGCTCTGAGGTGTGAGTTCAATAGGTCTGAGTGCAGCCCCCCCAACATACCATGAAAAAAAAATTCTGGAGATATAGCCAGAATATATAGTTTTATTGTTTGAGTGATACCTACCAGAAAGTTCTGTGCCAGGCGGAATTGGGTGGGTTCTGAACCTGAGTTGAAGAACCTCAACATCACCTTCCAGCTTCCCTGCTGCTGTTGTCTGTTTCCTGGAACTTAACATAAACTGAGTTTTGCAAGGGGTGGCGAAATTTAGCTGGATGTGGGGATGAGAGCAGGAAGTCATAAGATAGGGACTCAGAGGTAGGAAAGAGGATGCTGTCGGGAGAGTGAGACCAGCCTGACTACATCTGGGCCCTGACCGTTAGAGACAGAACACGGGTTGGGATCTGGGGCCTCTCTGCTTGCTTGAAGTCACTCAGTCTTGTTATGAATTCAGTCATTCCTCACTGAGCCCCTGCTGTGTGAGTCAGGGGGCTGACTCCTGACAAGAGGGTATTGACAAGAACAGAAGCCCTTCCTCCCTTCCGGTCTGCGGAGGTCATACGGACACACCAGCCAATGTATAATATATAGCTGTAATGTATAGCCAACGTATAGCTGGAGCTGAATATACATGAATGGCAGGCACTTTATTTGCCAGAGCAAGGGGACAGGGAAGAGGCTTGTAGTCGGGAAGCTCAAAGTAGGTTTTCTTGGCCTTCAGAGCCTGGACAGGAGGATGAAAGGGAGTCAACTGCAGGAAGGGAGAAGAGAGACTATCCTAGATTTAGGACCCTGCATATGCATACACATATGTTCTGACTAGGGCAGGAGAAGCTAATCTGGCACTGAGGGACCTGGGCCTTCAGCTCTAACATAATGAGAAGTGACTGTTTGCTTGTAAGACCATGGTTGCTGTACGATCTGACCTGCTGTGTTCCAGCCCCACGGTTCAGGCAGCAGGTGGAGAACAGGCCACCAGAGGCCTCAGGGAGGGTGTGGAGGGAGATTAGAGGCCGCTGTACACATCCAGGAAAGGGACGGGCTCAGGTGGCAGAGGTAGAGCTGAGCCTAAGAAGCTGACAAGGGTGTGTGTGTCAAATCGATGCAGGTTCGGGTGCATTGGTCATGGAGGGGACAGGGGGAGGCAGAGGCCACGCTGTTCTGTGGTTCTGAGCATCCTGACCTAGCGCTCACACATGCTTTATCAGCGTCCACAACAACCTTGTATCCAGGCTGAGGGGAGGACTCACACGGGGTCCTGTGGGGCCTCCAGAAATGAGGGAACGGGGACTTTAGATGCCCAAGCCAAAAGAAAAGGCAGGGTAAGGGGTACTGGGAGTCATCTTTGAGTCCCTTTGTCTCTCCTCTCCCTCTCTCCTTGCTAATCCCCTCCCCCGCTCCCCATCCACCCACTCCTTCAAGGAGAGAATGGAAGCAAGGGCTCAAAACCACCCTTCAGCTTTGTGGACCAGCCCTCAAAACTGCGTGTCTGTCGGCTTGATGGAGCCTGTAATCTGCCATTGAATTCTATTCACTTCAATTAGATTCAAGTCAATTCAATTCAACGCAGTCGATTCAAATTAATCCAAGAGGTTCGGAGGAGCCTCTAGTGCTGGGCAGGGTGGGGGGACAGGTCATGGGTGACTGGTGTCTAGGAGACAGGTCATGGGTGACTGGTGTCTAGGGGGAGACACTGGGTGGCAGATGGCAGCTGTTCTGTTCCAAGAAGAGAACTGTTCAGGGCTGGCATTTCCCAGAGCTAGCTTCCAGAGAAGATGACCCTTGAACCCTGTTGGCCAGGATGGTGGCTCACTGAAGCAGGAGAGAGGGCGTGTCACAGAGATGCTGAAGGTGACCCAGGTTCCAGGAAGCCAGTTTGTTGCTCAGACTTCTTCCTTGCTGACTACACTCTCCAGGAGGACCCCTCCCCTCACCTGGCCTTCTCCCATTAGGCATCTGAAGAGAACTAGACAGGAAGGAGTCCCTGGCTCTGGAGCATAGGTCACCAGCCACCAGCTCTACAGATGCCACGCGAAGGTTGTGCACAGATGCTGCACAGAGCTGTTCTTGCTCCTGCAAAGCCACCTGCCCTGCAGCTCAGCACTCCCAAAGCCAAGCCTCCTTTCTTGGGCACACAATGCAAATACCTTGTTCAGAGTGTCACCCAGATGCATCTGTCATGGGGACTATTTTGCTTTATAAAATAAAGGGATATCAGTAAACCCCGCCAGTTTGCATATTGACAGTTCAGATGTGGTCTGTATCAAAGCCCTCAAGTTCTTGTTTGTCCATTCATTCATTCATTCATTCATTCATTCATTCACCAAACAGTTTTTAGTATCTGTTAGGTGGTTGAGTAACAGTTGACTGGGACCTGCCTGTTGGCCACTGTCTTAGATGTCACATCGAAGCCACAATGAAGTGCCCAGGTTAGGGGCATAACAGAGGTTCGTTCATCGGATGCCCTGGGAAAGGGTGTTATCAGTTTTAGAACGTGGAGCGTCTCTGGGTGACACAAATGTGCTGTAGCCTCATTCCTTCCTTGGCCAGTTGGGTGAGATTGGCCAGGAGGGCTCTATGAATTAGCAGCAGGGTTTCCAGCTCCAGGCCAGAGAGATGCTCTGCCTCCTCTTCAGGGGTTCTGGGAGAACAGACTTCATGGCTTCACATGACAAATAGCTGAGTGGAGACTGTGGACCAGCTCTCTGAGCCTAGAGGTGAGGCAAAGATGCAGGAAGGACCAGCCTGGTAAGGGAGGCTCAGTAATTCAGCAGCAGGGAAGGGAGACAGGCGTCCCCTGCTGAGAGTAGTCTCTCTGGATTTGGGCTGGATGATGTGCCCCACCCCACCCCCTGGGCACTAGTGCTTGCACAGGGAGTGGCTGAGGAGAAAGAACGGAGCTTGTGCACAGGGTCATGTGTGATGATGGAGTGTGTGCAGCAGGCACTGGGGACTCTGTGAACATGAGCTCTTCTTAGTCACCAGCCTTTCTCCTTGTCCATTCTGGCCCAATTGCAAAGCAATACGCAGAGACCTAGGAGTCTTTAACCTGTGTCCTCTGCCTAGTCCCTTGGGTCCCTCACTACTGCATTCACAGGATGATGCCTGGGCTTGTTGGTGTGCTGGCCAGACCCTAGGAAGCCTCCCTGAGCCATCTGACAGGGTCAGGAACCGCCGGAAGCCAGAGCCACCATCCCGCCAGACTAGCTGAGATGGGACACAGGTTTCCCTCGTCACGCTGAGGGACGATGAGGTGGAGCTTTGGCTGATTGTCTGTACCTGGCCCTGCTCCTGCCCGCCCACTCTCCCCTTGTCCTCATGTCGCGGCGAGCATCAGGGTCTCATCTCTCATCGACCCCAATCTCAGACGAGGGAACTGCGGGGTTTCTGAGCCCCACGGAGGCTCTATCTCATTTATAATGAGGGAAACAACCGGGAAGGCCTCCAGGCTCCCAGCCTGGTGTCACACTTGAGATTCAGAATTTGACTTAGTTTTTCTTCCCCAAAGTTTTTGAACTGTGTGCATGCGCGTGTTTGTGTTTGTGTGTGTGTGTGTGTGTGTGTGTGTGTGTGTGTGTGTGTGCATGCCTGTGCACAAGCACTGAGATTTCAGGAGAATGTCTGATGTCTCCCCCTACCACTCCCAACATTAATCTCTTGAGACACCATCTCTCACTGGACCTGGAGGTAGACTGGCAGCCAGCAAGCCCCAGTCACTGTCTCCCCTCCCCCTACCCGACCCCAGCCCTTGGAATTACAGGTGCACACAGCCGCCCTTAGCGTTTATGTGGGTTCAGAGGATTCAAACTCAGGTTGCCAGGATTGCACAGCTAGTGCCCTTACCCGCTGAGCCCTCTCCCCAGCCCCGAGCCTTTGAAGTTTAAAGAAGGGTGCAGAGGGAATGTGTGACCCAAATTACGACACATGACAGAGGAGAAGAAAACCCACTGTTGCTGCCACAGAGACAGGACTCATTCCTTCAGTGTACCGGCTTTTTGCCTAGCAACAAGAAAAAGCCAACAAGCCAATTAAAAAATGGGCCCGATATAGGAAGACAGCTTTCGAAAGAGTATATAAATGGCCCTCAGACCTATGAAAAGTTACTCAGCCTTACTCATAAAAGAAATGCAAATTAAAACTTCAATAAGAGACCCTCTTTCAAGCATCAGATTGAGAAAGATCAAAGGCATTGCAGCACTCTGGGGCTGCGGGTGTGGGGCACAGGGGCTGGCTGGCAGAAGGGTGGGCAGAAGTGGGAGGCAGGGGCACCTCTGGGGAGAGCCACTGGGCAACATCTGCTCAGGCTGCATGTGCACTTCCCTGAGGCCCAGCACACCCTGTTCTAGGGCAGTGTCACACAGCTAAGTGGGGGACGTGTGCTTGGCAATGCTCACAGCAGCACTGTTTATAAAAGCAAGCAAAAGCCTGCCGTTTGTCACAGCAGCGGTTTATCAACAGGGGACAGAATAATTCACCAGCGGCGTGTCTGGCGTGGGATTCCACACAACCATGACGCAGAGGACCTCTCTGACATCTCAGAGAGGAAGCTTTTCCAATGGTGCCTAATGAACTCATATGCTGAACACAGATTACTGCTGTTTCAAATCATTCTAAGGGTGGGAGAGAGCTGTGTGGTAAAGAGCTCGTCCTGCAATCATGGGGAGCTGAGTTCAACTCCCAGAATCCCCATGTGAAATGACCAAACAAAGAGGTGGCCCATGCTTAAGATCTGCTGAGATGGAACAGGTCTGGAACTCAATGGGCCGTCAGTCTAGCCGACTTGGTAAGTTCTAGTCCAGTGAGAGACCTTGTCTGCAAAAAAAAAAAAAATGTCCGCCAGCCTCCACACACAGATCCACATATGTGCACATGCGTCTGCTCACACACACACAAACACACATACATGTGCACACACATATTAATAGATAAAAAAAAGCCAGTTCCTCTTTTAAAAGGGAAGTTGTCTATCCAGTCCTGTAAGGCAGCAAACCCTGCAGCCATGGGTTGCTTAGCAATGGGGACGTGTTCGGAGCACTTCGTCATGAGACAGCTATTGTATAAACACAGTAGAATGTGCTCATACAAATCAATCAAGAGACGCTAGAAAACACAAGATGTGTGAGGCTGTCGCTGGCATGGTGTGGCTTACTATTTTGTAAAAGCATTTGTTTTTTTAAGTAGGAATATATTTCAAAAAAAGGGCTGGCAAGCTGACTCAGCAAAGGTGAGTGCTGCTAAGTCTGTCGACCTGAGTCCCAGCCCAGGGACGCCCAGGAAAGGAAGAACTGACTTCCAGAAGTTGTCTTTCCGACCTGCACACCATGGTACATGCTCCCTACCCCATTAAAATGAAAGCAGTGACAAAATGATGGACAGGAAACACACCCACACACACTCATACACACACATACACACACATGTTGGTAATATGACAGATTCCTAGAGACAGGTGTGTGTGTAGAATTACACAGGACTGGTGGTGAGACAGCTTAGTCACATTAACATTGTCACACGCCTGCAAGAAGTTCAACCTTAGGATGGCTTTGATGATTCCAGGTGACAGGAAATTTTCAGCCTCATCATTCTTTCGGGAGACCACGGTTGGAGACGTGGACTGCCATGGTATCTGCTGCATGACTACGTTTGTCTTTTGTTTTTTGACACGTTACCATTTGTGTGAAGGGAGAGGAAAAGAACATTCTCACATGTGTGCGGACACATATGCCCTTCCCATGATTTGTAACGAGAAATAAGCATGGTACCTGGAGAATTTCACCCTGTAGGTGGGTAAGAGAGGCCAAAAATGACTTCAGTGCCCAAAAACTGGGCAGGGAGGGCAGGGTGAGGACAGAGGCTTGCTTGTATTGATCAGCTGACCAATTGATTGGCTGACTTACAGATTGACTGAGTGATCAGTTGATTTATACAGGGTCTTATATGGTTCAGACTAACTCTTGATCTACCTGTATCTACCAGCTGACAGGATTAGAGATGTGTACTGTCAGTCCATAGTTTTATGTGCTGCTGGGTATCAAACCCAGGGCCTCATACATCCGAGGCAAGTGCTCTACCAGCTGAGGAACATCCCCAGCCTTGGTTCTCACTACCTGCCTTCCCATGTCTTCCCACTCTGTACAGCCTGCACTCTGCATGCTAAACACACATATTCACACTCATTCACCAGTGGTTAATCTCTTGGTACAGGGATGTACCAGGGTGAGGGGCTCCATCTTTGTGGAGATCATAGGGTAAAGGTGTAGGAAGGTTTTTAGCTATGCCCAAAGCTGTAGGTTCAGATTTGACCAGATTGCCCACCTTTCCCTGTTGCATTGAATGGGTGCAGTTGGGTGTGGCTGGGTGTGTCTAGGTGGCAAACCCCGGTTTAAAGACAGACATTCAGTTTGGTAGCTGGAATTGGGAGATGCCAAGCAGACAGGCTATTCTAAGACTGTTTCTTATTTGAACAGCATCAGGCAAGTTCAACTCTGAACGTCCGAGGTCTTGCCTGTGAAGAGAAGAGAATGGTGTTTTCCTTCGTGTGCCTCAAAGGCCTTGGGTAGAAAGGGTCAGTTTGGCAGATTTGTAGATGCTTCTGCTCCTAGATAGACAGGGACACTTCAGAAGGCAGGCTGTGGCTAAAGGTGGGATGTGGGAGGAGGAAGGGGCTGCCTCAGACCCAGTGGAAAGAGAAACAGTGGAGTTTCTCATTGAGAGACCAGGCTGGGCTTCTTTCTCTTTCTTCGATTGGATGCCATCCTGGCTCTTTCTCCTCAGAAGGAAGGAGAGGGTTGTGATTGCAGTGATATTGGTCACAGCCTGAGCCACAGAGCACCAGGCGTGGGTTGGGGCTCAGGAGGAACTGCCACGCTTCAACCCCTGTCAGAACTCCCTGGAACCCCTCAAGCGTAAGGGAAGAGCCCAGTCAACAGCCTGAGTCTGGTGTGCATTTGTGCTCTGCATCTTTGGTCGAGAGGGATTTGCAAAGCAGGAGGAGGGGCCATGGCTACAGCTCAGGTAGCGGAGCTCTTGCTTGTGACTGATGCCCTGGCAGGCCCAGTGGCTCCCCTCAAGCAGTAATGGTGGCCAGTGGAGTCTCAGTAAAGGACTCGGAGGCTCAAGTTCAAGATCAGCCTGGCCAACACGAGACTCTTTCAGAAAATGTCTGAGGAACTGGGTAGGTTGGACATGGTTTCTTTATCATATGGCCTCTTGCCAGTGTCCGTTCTGTGTCATAACCCCCAGAACCTGTGGGTAGCAGTGTCCCTGAACTCCTAGGTTAGGTGTTAGGCCTCTGGTGTGGAGGAGGAAGTCTTGATGAGTCAGGCCTAGTGCACTCTTTTGTCTTTGGGGAGGAAATTCAGCTCAGAAGGAAGTCACTTGCCCAGGTCACATGGCACGTGGGAGGCCATGTGTGCCACAATGAGATTCAGGCTCCGAGGACAGATCTTTGCTCTGTCCAGGTGAGGGGGCTGCACATTGCCATTCCAGAGTTGCCCCAAGCCTTTGCCCACTTGTCCATGACTCCGCACATACCCTCACCCCAGCCTGGAAAATGGAGCCTTCTCACCCATGTGTACTAAGTTCATTTGCATAAGTCCTTCTCCTCTGGGTCACTGTGGCAGGGACCTCAGGAAGGGCTGCATGTGGCAGGCTCCATCTACTGCCGAAAGCCAGACCACAAAGCCACGTCCAGGACTTTTCCTGAAGAAGAGGCCACAGAACCACGTCTGTGGAGGGAGCCTGCCAGAACTCCATCCCCACCCCTTTTCTAGAACAGCAAAGCAGCCGACCCAGGAAGGAGCCCTTCCACCGGCCCCCTTTCTGCTCATTCAAGTGCCTACAGGTGGCTCCTCACTATCACAGTGTGTGCTCTGTTCACACTCATCATCACCAGGCATCCTTTAGGCCCAACTCACTCCTTCTTCCCGCCTCACATCCTACCAACTCCACACATCACTGAGGCACACAGTCACCTCTCTCCCGTCTCTTCCAGGGTCCAATCAATCCAAGCAGAACGCCATTTTCTTCAGAGGGTAGTAGGAGCTTTGACGGCAACCTCAGTTTTCTTCAGCTACCTAGTGTCTTTTTCGGCTCACACCACGTTCCCCCACTGGCCAATACCGGCCGAAGCAGGGTTGTAGCATTTCACACAGGATAGAGCAGGTTCAAGCTGTGAGCCCCAGCCACATAGTCTGGGAGGGCATGGAAGAGAGTCACTGTCACTACCACAGGGAAAGAGACTGGCATTGCCTCCAAGCAGGGCTACCCCGAGATCCCGATATTACCTCCAGGGCTCCCCTGTGTCCTGGGCACGTGGAGATGCAGCCCTGCATCGAAGTCACCTTTGCCCCACTTTAAAAGACAGGGTCTGATTCTGCAGCCCAGCCCTCAAACCCTCCACCCTTCTGCCTCGACCTCCAAGAACTGTGATTACAGGAGTGTCTCATTACAGGTTTGAGCCACGTGCCATTAGCCTGCTGTCACAATTGCGATGCCAGTGGCTAGTTGTAGACGTGGTTTGAAGAAGGAGCTCTTTGCCCAGTAGCCCATGAGGCAGCCATGATAGTGAGGCTGGGACTCCCTAAGGAGCCACAGTGAGTCACATGGATTCATGTCTGCCAATTTCTCTCTTGATTTACGTAAGCCCAGGAGCCTTGAAGTCATGGGGTGGTGGCTCCAGAAAGCCTGCTTGTTCTCTTGTCCCCAGCTAGGTAACTGGCTATCAGCTGGGTCTTTAAGCTCCCTGGGTCCCCGAGACTCATCTGGAGAAGGGTGAGACTTAGGGTTCTCTAGACAGATCTGAGAGAATAAATACGTATGACAAACAGAGCACATTAAACTGTGTGTGTTTGATGTGTCACATGTTATGGCTAGGGCAGTCTAGCAACAGCGATGTCACATGGGAGAGCCCGAGAATCAGTAACTGCCCAGTCTACAACACTGGATGCCTTAGCAGCCCCTGTCTGCCACTGAAGGCCTGGAGGATTCCGAGAGCCATGGCTCCTTAGCCCACACTGGACCGAAGGTTCGAGAAGTTGGTGTTGATGTCAGGAAAGATGGCAGAAGCTGTGGAATCAACACAGTAAAAGCATTTACAAGCAAGGAGAAAGGAGGGCAGGCAAAAAGCAGACTTTCCCCTCAGCCTCTTGTTTCTGACCTCTCCACAGTGTTTCTGCCCACCCCACAGAGAGGCCTTTTTCTCACTCATTCAGGTTTTCCAGGAAATGCCCCCAAGATGAGCTAGTTTCTGATCAGAAGTGTGTGTCTTACAAGAGCCTGGATCCAGTCAAGTTGACAACCGAGGTTGACGATCACATGATTCAGTGATTCCCATCCTGGATGGCACATTCTGGCCCCTGACTGTGCTCTGAAACCTGTGTGGCTACTGAGATCCCTGTTGACACATCCTCACAGGGACAAATCCTGGTCTCTTTTCAAAGGCCAGACTCATCCTGCTGTGTGGGCAGCAGCAGCCCCTTGTGTTTGTGGGTCTGGTAATTGAATGTTTACAGTGCTGGATCCTCCTGGGACCTTGTTGCAGTGGGATTATTTTCTGCACTTGGCAGATAAGGAGACGGAGAGGCTGGGAACAATGTCATCGGGAGAGGATCGCTGGCAGGAGGTCCCGATGCCAGGAGATTCGGGGGCACCGTTTCCCTGGAGCTCTATTCATAGTTTAGCTGAGTCCTTTCCAAATCTGAGATTGAATTCCCAAAGCCTCTCAAAACTCATGCCAAGTGGACAGTCATCCACCTGCTTGGGCCTAGGCTGACAGGTCCAGACTGCTATGTACACAGTGCATGTGCATGAGTGCTTTGTGTGTGTGTGTGTGTGTGCATGTATGTGTGTGTATGCATGTGAGTATGTGTGTTCCCTGCATCTACCTCCTTGGGAAGGTATCTTCTCATTGTTTCTATTTCTCGATGGCTGTCCCAGAATAGCCTTCCCCCTCTTTGTTGTCTAATGTGTAAACAGACCTGAGGAGAGGCCAGGCTGAGATCCAGGAGGGAGGAAGGGAAGGTTAGCGAGTTGGTGAAGGCCTGCTTCAAAGAGGAAGGGCTCAAGTTTGTATCCTCAGCATCACCCAGAGAAAAAGCCCATCATCGGAGGGTGGCAGAAACAGGAGGATCCTAACAGGAGGGTCCCTGGAGCGCACCGGCTGGCCGCTCTGACTGAATCAGGAAGCTCCAGATTCAATGAGCACCCTTGCCTCAAAAATTAAGGTCAAGAGCAATCAAGGGAAGCACACGACGTGGACCTCTGGCCTCCACCCGCACATGTGCACACATCCACACTAGCAAGGTCATAGAGAAATGAAGTAGTGAGAACCCTGGTACTCCATGGTAGCAGCCAATGCCAGAGAGCTCGGATAGCTTCCTGCGTGTTTTATAAGCCAGGCTTGGGGCTAGAACATGTCTTTTGAAGACCAGAGAAGAGGGTGCTTCAAGGGTTTGGGAGCATCACAAGTAAGAATTTGTTTCATTCCATGGTACAAAGGAAAGGGGACTTAACTGCCTCCTAGAACCCCATGGCACTTATCGAAGTGTTCACGCTCTTTCTGTGCCTCAGAGGGAGTGTTACTGTACTGTGCCCTCAGATCTGAGCACAGTTGAAAACTATTCCCTGGGTTACCTTCTCTAATTCTCAGCACACGCTGCGGGAAGTGCTGCAGGCACCAGGGACCAGATCATCAGGGCTGAGAGTCAGACCGAGGACAGAGGTTTTTAGAAGGGAGACGGCTGGACTTACAGGGCCTGTCCGACACCCTGCCTAGCTACTTTAGACCTTCGACTCTAGTGTGTCAGAGCACCCGGGCCCTAGTAGGCATTCGTGGACAGCTAGCACACACCTGCCATTACCTGCTGTTCTGGTTAGTCTTTATTGTTAATTTGACACATTGTAGTGTCACCTGGAAGGGAGGGAGCTCAGTGGAAGGCTTGTGTCCGATTGGCCTGAGGCCATGTCCATGAGAGGTTATTTTAAATGATGACTTGATATCTGGCAGGCGGCCATCGTGGTGGCACCATCTGCAGGCAGGTGGGCCTGGGCTATATTAGAGAGCTCTCCGAGATCAAGACAGAAAGCAAGGTGGCGGTGGCGGGGGTGAGGGGGGCAGTAGGGGGGAGCATTGGGGGTGGCAAGGGGGGGCGGCGGCGGTCGCAGCAGCAGCAGCATTGCTCCATGGCTCCTGCTCAGGATTCCTGCCCTCCCTCCCTCAGTGATGACCTGTGACCTGGAAGTGGAAACCAAATAAAATCTTTCCTCCCCCAAGGTGCTTTGGGTCAGTGTTTTACCCCAGCCACAGAAAGCGGCTGGAACAGACTTGTTAATAACAATGTCTCCATGGCAACCCTTGAGCCTAGGCTGGCAGGCAGCTCTATTGGGAACATGGCCCCCAAGGTCCCCATCAAGATATGCAGAGGCTCCCAGGACTGAGAAGGGGGTCGTCCACCCAGTTTCTGAGGGAATGAGTGTCATTTATCCCTTCCGACCTCAGTTGTCCCCTTTGTGAACAGAAATACCAAAGGGCATGCTGCTGGCCAGGCAGCGAACCAAAGAACAGGACAGCTAATGCTGTCACCCAGAAGCTCATGCCAGCATGCTGGGGTGTCATAAAGCTCAGTCTAGCACAGCAAAGTGGCAAAAAAAAAAAAAAAAAAAATCAAGAATAAAACTCATCTATTTAAAAGAGTAACGATGGGAAGAAATACATTTTCATCAGCTCGTCTCCCCGCAGCTGAATCCCGCAGCAAGCTCCTGATTCCAACGTTGGAAAATAAATCAAAATAACTTTGCTGTGTTTAGCCTCATTCTGCCGCGCCTCTCGGCTCCGAGTTAAAAAGCAACAGGTACCGTGGTGTCTCCCAGAAACACAGGAATGGTTTTAAAATGCAATTATGGGGGCTGGTGGAAAGGAAGGGGAAAATGTTTTTCTTCGATTGATGTATGATTGCCCCCATGCTGCTTGGAATCGTATTTTCCCTGGCTCGGCTAAGAAGTGCTATTTACAGGGAGCCTGACAGACGGAAGCGATTGGGGCTGGCAGGTCTAAATGTATTATTTTAGCAGGTCTCCAAGGAGAGATTCCAGGAGGGGCGCTGGCCTTTTAAAGTGCAGAAGACGATGGGTCTTCTCAGCAGCCCCTCCTGCTTGTCAAGACCAGTCAGCCAGCCTGGCAGTGGCAGGGAGCTCCCCCTCCCCTCCCCCTCCTCCCTGCCGACCTGGGCTCCCACTCCACAAATGTCATCGCAGTCAGCAAACCTACTGAGGGCATCACGGTACACCTGCTAGGCCTGGCGCTTTGCTAGGCCCTACAGGGCTTCTCTAGGCCTCTGATCACACAGAGGATGAAGAAGCCTAGGGTGAGAAAAAGGGGACAGAAGCTGGTCAGAGAAGGAAGGCACAGACGGAGCTGAGGAGATGGCTCGGTGAATGGCAGGCTGGCTCTGCACACGTGGTGGTTTGAATTAGAATCCACAGCACTATGTAAGAAGTCTGGTGAGGCTGCAAGTCCCAGTGGTGTGATTTGAAGGTGACAAGAAAATCAGTAGACAAACCTGGCTTCTGGTCCAGTGTCTCAACGGGGACAATAGAGAGATATAGAGCAGAATGCCCAGCGCTTTTCTCCGGCTTCCACCAGTGCACATGGATGTACATATCTGCACACACATGTATACACACAAACATATAAACATATGCCTCTCCTCCCCAAAAAAAGATGGAGGAGGAGGCTGTTGTGCAGGAAGCCTGGGCCATTTGATAAAGGTCCCACAGGAAGCTAGGAACTGAATTTGCGTCTTCTGGAAGAGCAGCCCACAAGGGCTTTTAACCACTGAGCCATCTCTCCATCTCCACCTTGTTTTAATTATTTGGATACAGGGTTCAGTTCTTAAATCCAAGCTGGCCTCGAACTCACCCTGCAGATTAGGCCTGCCTTGCATAGTCATCCTCCTGCTTCCGAACAAAACAAACGCCTAGTGCTGGGATTATAGGTTGGTGCCACACACTGAGCTCTAATCCCAGAATCAAGCCTGATGGCAGCTACTGTCTGTGTCCTGGAAAGAGATTATGCAAATGAAAGGCCAGGATAGGAAGAGGCCTGGGGGAGTCCTGAGATGACCTGAGGACCACACCTCAGAGGCAGAGGCTGTGAGGGAGGGGGCTGGGGTTGAGGCGAGTGTAGGAGATCAGGGATGCTGGCAAAGTGTCCAACAAATTCCTCTAGAGAGGCGAGGAAGAGATGTTCTTCAGATCTGGGTTTCTCAGTGTCTGTGCAGTCTGGACCAGGTGATTCCTTGTTGTATGGGGCCACCCGGTCCCTTTCGGCGTGCTCAACAATATTCTTAGCTTCCACTCCGCAAATGCCTGGAGAGCATTCTCTCTCCCCTTTCAGCTCTGATAACCAAAACTGTCTATACATTGCCAAATGTTTCTCAAGTGGCTACACCTGCCTGACTTACTGCCCCTGGCTCACATGATCATCATTCAGGAGAACTGACATCCAGCCACTAGATGGGGCCATGTTGGGGTTCTGTTTAGACAAGGTCTTAGATCTAGGGAACTGGGGAGAGAGAGGAGAGAAGGCTGGAGAAGTGTGGGAGCTGAGGCTGAGGACTCTGAATAGATGTTTGTATTCAGAATGGCAAATATATCCAACATCTAACCCGAATACATTGGGATTTGGTTTCAGGGTAGGTGATTTATATGATGCCTGGCAAGAATGTCCCCCACTGAAGAGGAAGCTTGACTTTAATTTAGTCCTAGGCACTTGTCCGTCCCCCACAACTTCATTGTCCCCACAAACTTCCTGCAGATTGTCCTTATTGCCCCCGGAGCTGAGCAAACCGAAGCTCAGAGAGGCTAACAAACAGCCCAGGGTTCCACAGTTAACAGGAAGCAGAACAGAGCGGCGAATTTAACCGCTGACTGCAAACCTGGCACTGTTGTCTAACCAGGGCTCATCCTCTAGAGGGTGAGGACATGTTCCAAAGCTGCCCAGGGCTCTGGAGTCAGAACTCAAGTCGTGGTTCTGCCTTTCCGAGCTGGGTTGTCCCGGGGGAGCTATTCAACTGTTCTTCTCCAGCTCCTAATTCATAATGCGCTTTCAAGGTTTAAGGGCCAGGTACTTAGAACAGCGCTTGACATTCAGCAAGTACTCAGTAACAATCACTACTGCTGGCATGGTCACATAGCAGAGCTGTGTGGTGAGGTCTGGACTCATGCCTGGTCTAGGTTCTCTTAACAGTGCTCTTACCAAAAGGAGGTCTGTTGATGCCCCGCCTTGCCACCTTTAAAGCCCCAGGTAGCAGCAGGCCTGGTTCCTTAGTGAAGGCCATGAGAGGGGCGTGGCCAGGAGGCCATTGGCCCTGTGGGCAGCCTGTGCAGAGAACCAAGCACTCAGGTGTTGGGCTATTCCCTTGGCCACTCGTGCATAGCTGTGTCTCTGCCTGGGAATTTCCCACCCAAGTCCCCGGGAGCTGTCACTTGTTTTCTGCTTCCTCTGTAGTCAGAGCACAGTGGTGTGACCCGGGCTCTGGCCTGTAGGTATTTCTTCCCATGGGATCTGCAGTCAGGCTTGTGGAGAAATGAATGCAGCAGGCTTCTGTGTGGTGGAGGAGCTACTGGCCCCTCTTTAAGGCAGTTATCTGTGCCAGTTGAGAGGGTACCCTTGGGCAGTCTTGCAAGTTATCCTTAGAATTTAATTCTGGCTACGGAGCCTCCAGATCTGGTTTCTTTCTTCCTTTCTTCCTTCCTTTCTTCCTTCCTTTCTTCCTTCTTTCCTTCCTTCCTTCCTTCCTTTCTTTCTTCCTTCCTTTCTTCCTTCCTTTCTTTCTTTCTTCCTTCCTTCCTTCTTTCCTTCCTTCCTTCCTTCCTTACCTCCCTCCCTCCCTCCCTCCTTCCCTCCTTTCTTTCTTTCTTTCTTTCTTTCTTTCTTTCTTTCTTTCTTTCTTTCTTTCCTCTTCTTCCTTCTCTTCCTCCTCTTCCTCCTCCATGTCTTCTTCTTCTTTAAATTAATCCATGTGTTTTATGTATATGAATGTTCTGTCTTCATGCTCATCAGAAAGGGGAATCAGATCCCATTATAGATTTTTGTGAGCCACCATATGATTTCTAGGAATTGAACTCAGGACCTCTGGAAAAGAAGCTAATGCTCTTAACCAATGAGTTACCTTTCCAGCACAGGTTTGGGTTTCTTATTCCTGCAGAGGCTGATTGTGAGATCAACGAAAAGTTCTTTATAAATTCCCTTCTTACATGGAGTGAATTAATTTCTTCTGTAATGTGTATGAGTGTTTGTGAGCACACAAAATGAGGGTGTTCAGAGTAAGTAAGACAGGGTGGGGTGTGAGAGGTGGCTCTGTCCGGGAGGCTTTATTTGGGGTTGAATTGTGATACAATGTTGTAGTCACTCAAAAAAAAAAAAAAAAAAAAAAAAAAACCGAAATTGCTGCTTAACGATGGTCTTCCTGTCACCTGCTGTCTCTTCCCCTCTTTGTCCTTGTGTACATCTCAGGCTTGTGACACCCATATGCTTGAACTTGCACAGCACCAAGCATAGGAGGGCACTCAGAAAGACAGACTCTGAGGTGTCACCAGGTGTCTGAAGGAGGGGCGTCTGCCTATGCCTTGTGGTTAGCCACAGTGTTCAAGACTGTGGGCAGCCTGACTGCAGGTCAGCTGCTCTGAGCACTTCCCACGGCTCTACACTCTGGAATTTAACAGTGAAGGACATCTGCAGCCCAGAGAGGAGATGACAGCCTCACCAGTCTAGGAGTGCACACATAACACACACCCACCCACCCACACACACACACACACGCACATGCACACGTTAATGCTCACACATATGTATATATGGAGTAATTACATCATGGTCCCCGACCTGTTAAAATTTTATTTGTGTGTGAGTGTGCATGTGCATGCGCACACACTCGTGTGTGTGTGTGTGTGTGTGTGTGTGTGTGTGAGAGAGAGAGAGAGAGAGAGAGAGAGAGAGAAAGAGAGCGCGAGGGAGAGAGAACGCCTGAATATAGGCATGTGTGCTTAAGGATGAATGTGTATACATGCTCTTCCAAAGGTGACTGTGGGACCCCGTGTGTAATTTCATGAAATAAGACTTTCTTCAAGCCTGACGACAGCACTTTTGGCTCACTTGCTCTTTCTCACTTGTCTTACTCTGAAGGTGGATGGGATCCTGGGTAGGCTTTGGGCCTGGGGACTGTAGGGCTGTAAGGACAGTGATGGATGAAGCCTCCCGCCCTGTGCCCATGCTGAGAAGTCTATACCCAAGCCGACAGAGCTCGTCCATTCCCTTCCAACTCGTCCTCAGCTTCTCGGTACTCAATGCTTCTCCCAGTTACTGACACTGAGAGAAGAGCAGCTGTCATGGTGGCCTTGGTCTGTCATCCGAGTCTGTGGGTCGATTATAGTGGTGTAGGTAGCTCTAGAAATTTTAGCTTTAATAGTTGGCTCAGTTTTATTTCTGTTGCTAAACACTGTGATAAAATACTGTGACACAAGCAACTCAAGGGAGGGGGATTTTATTTTTGCTTACAATTCCAGGCTACAGTTTGTCATTGCAGGGAAGACTCAGCTTGAGAAAAAAGGAGTCACAACAATTGTCAGTCGGGTGCGGAGAGAAGCTAATGCATGTACGTCTCTTGCTGGTGCTTAACTCAGCTTCTTTCTCCTTTAAAGTTCAGGAACTCTCTGTTTAGGGAATGGTGCCACCCTTGGTGGCCTGGTTCCTCCTGTATCAGTTAATGTAATTGAGATAATCATGTTCAGACACACTCACAGACCAACTTGATCTATATAATTTCTCTTTGAGACTATCATAGGTGATTCTAGGTTGTGTTGACAGTTGAAGTCATCCAATCCAATAACATTAAAGACTCCAGTTTCCTAATTGGGATAGACATACCGTGTGTGGCTGCTGGTTCCTCTGTTAAACTTTGTGGATTGGGAACAGCTCCATCACAGCAGGTACCTCGATGGGACAGACTTGTCTCTCACACCTCCCTGACCTTTGCTGGTGCTCTCAAACATACAGGATACGGGTTTCCCTGTATCTATTGTGGAGACCTTCTCCAGGCCCACCTAGACATTTCCTCTTCCTCCTAGGACATCCTCAGCCTTCCCTGCTCCACACCCCTATGCTACGGGCCTCTTTGTCTCCTCCAGGAAGGAGCCAGGCCTACTGGCTCATGTCTGTTTTATGCACGTCTCCTTCTTCTGTTGGACTGTCCTGATTGTACGGCAGCTCTGCTTTGTCCTCTCCCCATTCCCTTGTCTCAGGCTCTTACTGCTTCCTCCTCTCCTCTTCCTGCTTTGCTAGAGAGATGCTAATTGCACCTGCAATTACCCAATTGCCATGGCAATTAGCCAGTTGTACTCTATTTTGAAAGTGCGAATGGCAAATTGCACATACACACACACACACACACATCTCTACTCACCCTCCCCCACACACACCAGAAAACCCCACCCAACTGTACCCAGAGATCTTAACCTCAGCATCCCAGAGGCCAGAGATGGTGCGATTGTAAGTGGGGTGTGAAGCTCTTCTAGCAGGTGGGGTGGGCCGAAGTCTAGGGGTTTTCCAGAAGCAATGAACAACCTCTCCAGCACAGAACAAGGCCATGCTGGCAGCTTTAATTGTAGTGATTTTCATATTAGCGCTAGTGCTGATGAGCGCCGATTACCCATTCGTGCCTGGCAAGGTCGTTCAAGGTCGCTCAGAGGGTAGGGGCCCAACCTGCACACTCCCCAGGCTGCCACCATAAACTGGAACCCAAGCCTAGTCCAGTGGAGGGCATTTCTAGGGTACAGGGCAGAATGGCACATTAGACCAGAGACCGCTTGTGCTCAATAGCTGTAGGTACCTGTGAGTGTGGCCTGACAGGTAAGCACCGCTGGGTTCCCTGGTGGGCCTGTGATAGTTAATACTGTCAAGTGGACAGGATCTAGAATCACCTAAGAGACAGGCTTCTGGGCACGGCTACGGGGGATCTTCTAGACTGGGTTAACTAAGGTGGAAAGACCCATCTTAATTGTGGGCAGTTACTGCCCGCATTCACCGGTGGGGTGAGTGTGGGGACACTGTTCCAGACAGGATACAAAAGAGAGACTGAACCAAATGTTCACATTTGCTTCTCTCTTCCTGATAGTTGGTCCAATGTTACCAGGTGCTTCAAGTTCCTGCCACCATGGCCTCCTAGCCGTAACGGTGCGAATCCGAGAACTAGGAGCCCAAATAAACCCTCCCTTCCTGAATTGAGCTTTTTAGGTATTTTGTTGACAAGAAACAGGTTGCTACTATAGGACCCAAGGCTGCCCAGCCTCCTTGAATCCCCTTCCTGTGAGTTAGAGCTGCGCTTTCCTAGGGAAATATGTGCTCTGAAGACCTGTCCTCCCATTGGATCAGCGCCTGGCCCCATATCTGAGCTCGGGTGGTTGCAGATTCAGGTGATGGGTGTATGGGGCCTCGGGCTTGTGAAGGCTTGTGAGGGGTGGTGAGGGATCAGAGACTTGGATCTATTCAGGATGTGGGAGGGGCCTGGAATACAGTTCATCTTGGGGACAGGTATGGGATTTCCTGAGGAATTAGTCTCAGAAATGTATCATGAGGCTGGGGACATTTTTATATAATTAAGGTGTATTTGGGGGATCCACAGGGGAGCCAGATGATGCATCGAGAGAGAAAACTGCTGCTGTGTTTGTAGATGCTCCCAATGTAGCCTTCCAAGTGACCGGACACAAAGAAGTCCCTGCAGATTAATGAAGGTAGTTCTGGAGATCCAGAAGAGACAAATCAGAGGATGTTGTCCCCAGTGGCTGTGCCTTAGTGCCCTTAGACAAAGTGGAAGACAGCAGAAGGTAAGGTGACAGGCAACAGGCAATCCAGATCAAGACTCATCTTCCCACTGGGAAATCAGGCCTTGTGTCTGAGGCTTAATGGGTGTGGTAGATGTTACCACACTTTGAACCTCAGTTTTCCCATCTGGGCTCGAAATCCTTGTCCAAGTTGCAGGTGGGAAGTCTTTTCTGATGGGGTCTTTAATAGTTCCCTGTGTAGCCCTTCTTTCTGCCTCTACCAATAGGGAGCCGGTATGTGCACTGAAGCTCTCCAGTCCTCCAAGGCACCTGCTTCCTGTTCTCTGGTGCTCAGCTGACCTGAAAACCTCACCGGCTCCTGTCCTGGGTTTTGCTTCCCTAATGAGGGGAGGGAATAGATTTTGGACTAATTTTGTTTTGTTGTTGAACTAGAACCTAGTCAAAGTCTCAAGTGTGTGTGTGTGTGTGTGTATGTGTGTGTGTGTGTGTGTGTGAGTCTCTGTGTGTGTATGTCTGTCGGTGTATGTGTGGGGGTTTGTGTGTCTGTGTGTATGTGTGTCTGTTTGTGTGTCTGTCTGTGTGTCACAAGTCTGTGGGTATACATGTGTGTAAATGACTACTTGAAGGCCAGAGGATAATGTCAAGTATTTTCTGTGAATTGCCTCTTTATTTACCCTTGACTCTGAGCTTCCTACAAGGCTGGTCTGGCCAGCCTGGGAGATCCTGAGAGCTAGGATTATAGATGGGCCTCTGTGCCTGCTGGTTTTCATGTGGGTGCTGAGAATTTGAACTCCGGTCCTCCTTGATTGTCAAGTGATTTTTCCAGAGAGGGACTAGCTTTCGAGGTCTGAATCATGCAGGCATCTAAGGAGTAAAGGTGCAACAGTGGCCTGGAGTGGGGATGGTTTTATGAGCTGCTCAGAGGAAGCGGAGCAGTAGGCAGCCTTCCTTCCTGCCTCCCCCTTCCCTCCACGGACTCCTGGGGCCTCATTGGGGACACCAGCTGAAGACAACAGTGTGGAGGCCATCAGTACCAGTTAATTAATTCGCCAGAGGGAAGGAAGGCTATAAATAACCCAATGGGAACAGAGGGCCAGGCTGGGGCCAGGCTTACTCCCCCGTGGCCTCAGTGGCTCGTTCAGTGATGCAGGTTAACGAGCAGGTCTCCTTGCCAGCACGACAGGGCTAAAAATAAAAGAGGAGGAGCAAGGAGTCCTCCCTGGTGAATCAGACGCCTTGGGTTATAATTTCCATGCTGATGGGGAACTTTCCTGCCCGTCTTAACCCTGCAGGCATAGCAGTGCCCGTTCTGTTCGGATGGAGCAGGGACAGTGGACAGAGAGAGGAAGCAGGAGGTCAGGCCCGGAGCAGGGCCGAGAGGTTCGAGGTAATCCCAAGTTGCAGACCTAAGAATTCCTTTGAATCGATGGTCTCTCCCTTTGACTTGTCAGATGAGGAAACTGAGGCACAGTGAAGGAAAGTAACTCACCAGGAGTCTCATGTGGAAGAGCCTGACCTCAGTCCCTTAGGCCCTCAACCAGGGCTCTGTGGCCGTGGACCTGACCCTCAGGCCTTCCCCTGTGACATCTCCTACCTCTGACTCCGTACCACTCTGTTCCTTGCTCCCTCCAAGAGCCCTAACCATTAAAAAAAAATCTGTAATTCCACCCACTCCACCACTCGAAGAGAATATGAAGGTCCTTGTCACACATCCATCTCTGTCTTTGAGGTCACCTTGAACCATTGGACTGGGACAGGCACATGAAACTCACACAGATACAGGGACCCTCATGGTTCTGGGCTTGACCAGGGTGCCATTTGGCCTCCTCTAGTATGCTCCAAATGTATTCTATTTTTTCCTTCCTTCCTTCCTTCCTTCCTTCCTTCCTTCCTTCCTTCCTTCCCTCCCTCCCTCCTCCCTCCCTCCCTCCCTCCTTTCCTTCTTTCCTTCTTCTCTCTTCTCCATTTCCCCTTTTCTTTTCTTTTTGGGGGACAGGATCTTACTATGTAGCCTTTGCTATGGAAACCAGGCTGGCTTTGAACTCACAAAGATCCACTGGCCTCTGCCTCCTAAATGCTGGAATTAAAAGTGTATATACCAAGTCCAGCCCAAGTGTCTTTGATCGTCTCTCCTTCTACTGTGTGAACTCTGGGGATTGAACTCAGGTCTTTGGGCTTGGCAGCAAGTACTTAACCTATGGAGCCCTCTCCCTGGGTCTTTCCCAAGTGTCTTAGGGCAGTAAATATACCTCAGACATTTCCAGTGGGCCTGGCCGTCTCTGTCTTGTGCCTTTCCAAAGAGAGCAGAATGTTCATGAAAATTAAATGAGTCCCCCAGCCCTGTCTTTGCCATCCTCCCTAAGCCCCAGCCCCCTCTCTCTAGCATATGCTGTGAAAGGCAAAGACAGAAATAAATTGGAGTGTGTTGGGTGGTTGCAGCAGCTCTGGAGCTGATGGGACTTGGGGACAAGGCCTTCAGGGGCTGAGAAGCCTACCTTGGGAGAGGTACACTGAATCAAACTCGGGCCCTACTTTCTCCATGTGGCTATTTGTTTCATCTTTCTGGATCCTTGGTGGCATCTGGAGAAGGAAGGAGACCCCGTTCAGAACGAGGAGAAGGGGAGGCAGGACAGAGGAAGCGGATGTTGTAGGCCAGGGTGACGTAGTAAGACCTATGGCTGTGGTGGCTGGTACAAGTCTGACCAGATGGCAGATGTGAGCACAGATCGAAAGTCGGCTGCCCCAAGATTTCTGTGTCTAATTAAGTACTCAACCTCTAGTTAACTGCTCTCTGAAGAGGCATCTGCCTCCATCTTGGGTGTGTGAGCCTCACCCCCACCCTCCCTTGCACAGATGTGTGCACAGGAACTTGTGGCATGTTTGTTGGTTCCTGGGTCATGCCCAGGGATTTCATCCAAATTCTAGAGTACGGGCCTCACTCCAGTCATGTCTTCTGTGTGGGTTCCAATGGCTTCCTCATACATTTCGGTTTTCTCTCCGGCTTCTTTGCAACTTTCTCCATCTCTGCCAGTCTTGCCAGCATGTTGAGGACCTGAACCACCAACTGACGCTGGGATACAGAGCGGCGATAGAAAGGAGTTTGTCTGAGAAAGGGAAGAGGAAATGGTGGGCAATGGCTTTCCTGGACCTTCTACCTGGGCTCAGACTCCCGCCCACATTTGCCCCTTTCCAGAGCTCTCCTGGCTTTACCACCCAACCATCGGATTCTCTTCTTACCTCCCCCGTACAGCTTCCCTGCCCCTGTGGGATCCACACCTCTGCTGGGACCCACTCAGTCTGCAGGACCCTTAGCAGCTGTCCCCTGCCTCTTTCCTGCCTTCTGACTACCAACGTTCATACTAGCTCCAGTCTTCCCCCTATACCCTCTTCTTGGCCTTGTAAAGCTTCCTGTCCTGTCTCACTTTCCTTAGAGCCAAACCTTTTACTTGAGGCAATCTACGGGTGAAGGACCCACTCTCTGTGGAATTCATTTGCTTGGAATGAATCAATGACTGACTGACTGACTGACTGACTGAATGAATGATGGAATGAATTAATGACTGAATGAATTAAGGAGACTCTGAGGGTAGTGTAGTTTGGGGAAGGTTCTGGAGTCAGTCAGATGTGGTTCAGTCAAGGCCATAACCTGGGTGGCCACTCACCAAACATGTCCTCAGGAGCCTCATCTCTACACAGAGAGGTGCCACGCCTCCCATCCCCCTTCCTGAGGCTGGGGTAGGGTCTCTATAGGAACAAGAGGAAGAGCTGCTTACTCTGCAGATCCAGCCTCCTGGTCAGCTCTGACACTGCTGCTTAGCAACAGAGAGCCCCATCAGGAGGGGCTGTAAGCATCCTGGCTGCTGGTGTCTGCTGGGAAGGGAGTCTCAATGGGGGCTGCCCTGAGAATGTCTGTGGGAGACAGTCTTGATTGCTTTAAGTAATGTGGGAAGACGTCCTGAAGATGGGCAGTGTCCCTAGGTTTGGGACACTGGGTAGAGAAGGCATGGTCCTCAGCATGCATGCATTCATCTTCTGGTCTCCACTCGGGGTGTGGTGTGAACAGCTGGCCCAAGCTCCTGCCTCCACACACACACATGCATTAAAGGACTGTACCCCAGCTTGTAAGCTGTGGTAATCTGCTTCTGCCCGTGTTTACCTATTCTAGGATATCTCATCACACCAGCAGAAATGAACCTGGGCACCATGCAAGGGAGAAACGCGATGCTCTCTACCTCAGCCCACTTTTTTAGTCTCTGGGTCAGTGGGTCAAGAGCACCGGCTGGGACTGCGGCTGTCAATCAAAATGAACCAAAACCCCAGGAGGCCCAGAATATTACCCTGCCCAGCCCTGAGACCCCAGCCCAATTTCCCTGCTGGTCCCACATGCATCTCAGGCTGTAGGGACCAGCGATAGCTTCCCATTGCTTTATCAATATGCATAAAGGTGGGGTCCTTGTTGTCTGTGGCATGCTGTTCCCAGGACGGTGGGTTCCTCCATCCCCCTGCTTTCTGGGCTTCCAGCACTCACTGTTACTCTGCACCCCTTCCCAAGTGCCAGTCAGCCATGGGGACTGTTGGCTTGCCCAGAGCTGTGACCCTGGCAGGCAGGAGGAGGAGGGCGGGCAGGGCTGTCACCCTTCAGCTGGCTAATGTGGAGGTCTTAATGAATATGAATGGCCGCCTCCTCCTCCGCAGAGCTGGCCCCATCAGATTCCTTCACACCTCGGCGAGCCCAGAAAGGTTACTTGGAATTAAATGTAAATCACATATTTACTGGTATGAATCAGCTCAGGGTATCACTTTCTCACCGAAGAGAATTTAATCACGCCTCGGCCCTGAGGGCTTCTCCTTGGGTTGTGGGGCACACCTGAAAGAGAAGGCCATGGCCTTCCAGTGTGGGGGCGAGGCTTGGGGTGTCGCTGAAGCCTGGGAAAGAGCAGTGGGTACTGTGAGGGCTTGATGCCATCGGTACCTTTGGTACCCAAGTCACAACTGTGTGCTAGTGAGGATCCTGTGAGTGAGTCAGAGGCAGGAGCCGTGGGGCAGACAGTGGTTCAGTTCACACTTGCTGTGTGGTGAATGATCTCAGGAATATCACGATTCCAGGGCAGCTGCCAGTGACTTCTGGAGCCTTGGGGGAAACGAGAGAGACCCCTGTAAAGAGAGACCCCTGTGTTACCCTGTGTTGAGAGGAACACTGAGTGGAGGGGCCCAGCCCCTCATGCTGTGAAACCTGGTTCTGAACTCAGCTCGTCCGTGCTCCTCCGTGGATGCCCAGCAATTCTCCACAGGAGCAGGTCTGTCCCTACATAATATGGCTGCACCACGGGGCCTGCTGGCTCGACTGATCCCATTGCATGGCAGGTCACCTACAACACGGAAGTGTTCTGTAACCGCAAAGAGACCCAGAGACCAGCACAAAGGGTCCTGACCAACAGGTAAGGGGGGGCAGTCCCTGGGTACCTGGGTCTCCTTCAGATTCTCTGTGCTTGATGCAGTTCACACTAGCCATTGAGGAATAATGAGACCATCTGTGAGGAGAGGCTCCACAGTCTGTGTGTGCACGCTATAAGGGGTGATGGCCCAGGAGCTCTGTGTGAGTCACTACCTCAGTTGGGCAGGATGCAGGGGATACCTGCTTCCCCAGGATGTCCCTGGACCATCGCTTCCCAGGTCTATTCCTCAGAGCCCAGTCTCAGGGCTAACAGCTGTGTGTTTGATGAGACCGTCACAGCTTCCAAACGTCACGTAAGGCAGGAGCATGCGGCTTGCTGAAGGCGGCAGCGTGGTGGCACGGAGGACTCCCTGCTGGTCTCCAGTTCTGCACATTGAGAGCCTGAAGGAAAATCTGGCTGCACAGTTGTCCCCAGCCTGACTTTCTCCTCCAGTACACGCTGTGCTCAGAGCCCTGCTCGGAGCCTGGACGTTTCTCCACTGGACCGCTTCCTAACTGCAGAACTATTTTCCAGAAAACCGAACCCACATTGTCTGCACAGGAAGCTTGTGTGTGTGTGTGTGTGTGTGTGTGTGTGTGTGTGTGCACGCGTGTGTTTATCCCAAAACCCAGATGTAGTTCTTCATGTATCAGGAAGTTTCTACAGTTTTTAAGGAACACAGCTCCCTTGGGTGTAAATCAAGGGCCTTCTTTGTATGGATGGACCTTGTTTACTGGCTTCAGCCGGAGGGAGGTCCATCAGATTTAGAAGCAGTCTGTGAGTAACCCTGCACTGTGGGTGGGAAGCCGAGGTTCCAGAGCAGAGATGTCCGTTCCAGATATTACTTGAGCTATCTATCTGTTGTATAGCTGTATTAGCCGGGGATCTCTAGAGAAACAGAATGCACATAGTGTGATTTATTAGAGCGGATTGCAGGCTGAGGGCTGAGCAGTCCAACAGTCAGTGTTTCCTGGTGGAAAGGCCAAGAATATACCAGCAGTTCAGTCCGTGAGGCTGGCTGTCTCAGCAGTCCTAAGCTGGCACTGGCTTTCTGGTGGATGCCGGTCTTCAGTCTACTCTGGAGTTCCAAAGAAGTATGTTCTAAGGTCAGCGAAGGAATACGGTAGGACAGCAACAGGACAGATGGTCTCGCCAGCCAGAGTGAGGGCAAGCTAGCAAGCAAAGTCTCTTTCTTCCTCCTCCTTTGTGGGCTGGCAGCAGGAAGTGAGGCCCACATTTACGGGTGGATCTTCCTGCTTTAAATAATGTGATTAAGAAGGCACTCAAGTGGACAACCAAAGCATCATAATAACCTGTCGCCCTAAAACTCAGTGATGAAATGGATGATGGGTGACAATAGTCATAAAGCCTCAGGACCAGGAATTTCCATACAGCCAGTGGCAATGTTTTCTTTCTATCGCACTGAGCCTGGAGCCCCGGACCTAGAGATTTACAGATTTGGTGCAAAGTGAGGTAGAGATTAAACTGTTGGTAGCTGGAGCCACCCAGAGGCTTCTTGATCTGCTTGGTGGTTAGGTTGGGGTATTTCAAAGTCTATGGACAGCTGACCTGTTGATTAGTGTGTCCTAAATGCATTCCACACACGTGTGAGTTTCTTGCAGCTTAGGGACTGGGGTCTAGGGGAGGGAGGACAAAAGAGGAAACTCCCCAAATTCAGTGTTTCAGGAGTCTAAGGATGGGCTTCTGAAGTTCTCTCGGACCATGGGAACCAGGCAGGATCATTTCTGTTGGTTATAAACTAGTGATGGAGGCTAGTCCCCATTCAAGGGGAGACCAGTTAGATTCCATTTCTTGGTGGGAAGCAGCAGGTCACAATTCAGGAAAACACTCGGGGCAGAAGTCCCTATCACTGCCATCTTGGAAACCACACCCTGCTACAAGAGCTGTTGTTTTCATTAAGCTTTTGAGAACCAATCACCCAACTAAGCAACCACCAAATGTATGTTGATGACGTTCTGTGGTACAGGTTCTGAAGAGACCAGACACGGAGAAGGACCCTACGCCAATTTCTCCAAGCTTCTGAGCTTGCAGAACCAGTCTGTAAGATGGGATTCTGTTGGAGGAATTTTTCAAGAATAGACTTATTTTTATTGTTTTTATTTATGTGTGTGGAGGGGACATATATGCCTGTTAGTATGTGTGCTCAACAAAGTTGGAGGTATCACATGTCCCTGGAGCTGGAGTTATAGGCAGTTGGGAGTGGCCTGACAAGGCTGCTAGAAACTGCACTTGGGCCTCTGCAAGATCGGTCTGTGCTCTTAAACCCTGAGCCGGCCATTACCCCAGCTCCCAGCTAGTGATCTTTCGATGGCAAGAGACAGAGACCAATTCAGGCAACCCAGGTAGAGAAATGCTCTTTTTTTTAAAAGAGGAGGTTCAAGGATACTGTAGAATTCCAAGGATGAAATCCTAAATCCATTTCGGGAATCATGAGGCTCTATCGGAAGACCAAATAATGCAAACAATTTCTCCAAGACAGTTTGCATGTCTCTTGGGGTGTCTTTTCCTGCTATCTAGATTCACTTGCTCATTTCAAGGTTCCCTAGTCCTGATGCTCCTCATGGCTTCCTCATGACAGCATGAGGTTGTTAGAACCCAGTTTCTACCTTTTGACTCTTTAGCCCTATATCCATCCTCAGAGGTCCAGTGCTTAGTTTTGATTGACTCAGTCTACCTTTTCCAGCCATTCTTCAAAAATCTTGGTTTGCTGGTCAGCCTATAACTAAGACACCCTTGCATCAGGTGCTGATCTTTTGGCCCAGTTACCTGGTAGTTATGGGGAGCCGTGAGCACAGAGAACTCCATAGAATGAAATATGACCGCAGGCTCTCGTCAGAATCTCCGTGGGCGGCAGTATCCATTAACAAACATTTGTAGTGAGTGCACTCCCATCAGCCCCTTAGTGCCCTCTCCTTTTAGACTGTGGGAATTAAGAACTTGATGGAATAGAGAAAAGTATTCTGTGATCTACAAATCGATACACAGATGGGAGCAATAGCATGATTGATCCATTTATCCATCAACCCATTTATCCATGTGTCTATCCATCCACCTATCCATCAACCTATTTATCCATGTGTCTATCCATCCACCTATCCATCAATCCATTTATCCATGTGTCTATCTATCCACCTATCCACCAACCCATCTATCCATCTGTCTATCCATCTACCTATCCACCAACCTATCAATCCATCTGTCTATCTATTCACCTATCCGCCAACCTATCTATCTATCTGTCTATCCATCCACCTATCTACCAACCCATCTATCCATCTGTTTATCCATTCATCTATCCATCAACACATCCATCCATGTGTCCATCCATCTAACTATCCATCAACCCATTCATCCATGTGTCTATCCATCCACCTATCCATCAACCCATCTATCCATATGTCCATCCATCCACCTATCCACCAACCTATCTATCCATGTATCTGTCCATCCACCTATCCATCCATGTGTCCATTCATCCAACTACCTACCCACATAAGAACTACTTCTTGGACTGGGAAGATGACTCGGCAAGCAATGTACTTTGTGGTCAAGTCCGAGGACCTGAGTTCAGATCCGTAATACTCATGTAAATGGGAGAGTAGCACATCGGCATCCGGCTCTTCTACAGGAAGACAGAAGGCAGAGGCAGGACAATTCCTGGAAACTCACAAGCCAGTTACACAGGGGCACATAGCAGAAAACAGCATGAAACTCTGCATTCAGCAAGACAGGAGACAAAGACTGATTTCTGAGGGTACCCTCTGACTTCCATATGTTCACTGTAGCACATGGACGCCTCCCTTTCCTGTAACAACTTTTTGAAAGAAGTACTTCTTGCATTGGGCTGTAGTCCTAGTATGCTGGACTTCAATGTCAGGCTGCAATAATTATGTTCCAGGCAGTTTGGGTGACATAGTAAGACCCAATGCCCACCCCCAAAGAAAGCAGAAGATAAAAGGAGAGGAACGTTTATTTGGCATCTGTGAGGTACACCTTCTGTTCTCAGAACTAAGGAAGCACCAACAAGCAGGTTAGCCTTGGTTTTTGTTTCTCTCCTCACCCCTGCAATCACATATCAAGATATGAGACCTGCAACCTGCAAAAGCCCCAGTAGCTTTATCTCTGGTTGGTAACAGAGTCGTAAACACAGCCAAGCTTGATGCAGTAACCTACAATTAAATTAAGCCACATTGAAATAGCATCTTTCCCCAAGCAGACTGTGAAGGATTTAAACACACACTGAGAGTGGTGGTGTGAAAAGAGCTGAGCAGACTTCCAGATCGCTCATGGAAGTGTGAATCAGTACAGATTCCAAATGGAACATCCCTTAAAATGGCAAATGCGCTCCTCCCGGGAAGCTTTGCCTCATGTGCCCACTGCAGGTTCTCTCTGTAACTTCAAGGATGAAACGGCCTAAATACCCACCCTCGGGAAAAAGGCCAGGAAGGTACGGTGCATGAGCTCAGCAGATGCTCGGGTAGCCATGAAATACGAGGAGGGACCTCTTAGGCAGGATGCACTGTGAAGTTATGAACACAGGAGACGGAATCACAGATACAGGTTCAGTTCTCAGCTCCCACACGAGGGGATCGCGTGCCCTCTTCTGGCTCCACGGGCTCTAAGCACATGCCCAGCGCACACACATGCACATAGGGAAAATAAAAATGAGTGATCTTTTTTTTTTTTTTTAAATTAAGGTCTTAGAAGTAGAAGAAACACACACACACACACACACACACACACACACACACACACGCGTAAGCACACACACCCTGGTATACACTTTTTCATAAGAGCATACAATGCCTCTGGAAGAATTGACAAAAAACAACTCAGTGGAATCAAGAATATGGAGGAGACAGTTTTGTG
The DNA here is from genome assembly GCF_963924665.1 of Micromys minutus. Taxonomy (NCBI): domain Eukaryota; kingdom Metazoa; phylum Chordata; class Mammalia; order Rodentia; family Muridae; genus Micromys; species Micromys minutus. The sequence goes on along the minus strand of NC_137985.1, from coordinate 51,638,675 downwards.
GCAAGTTCTCCCTCCTCATGAATAAAGATTTCAGTAAACCAATCACTGAGCGAGGAGTAGGCGGGACTTGCAGGTCGAGGGGGGAAGAGAGGAGGAGAAAAAAGACTGGTGGCCTTTTCAGATGGAGAAGGATTTTGGGGTACAAGCTATAATGAACTAGAGGCCCCGGTAAGATGGCAGATCCTCCAAGATCTGGCGCCGGAGGATTAGATTTCGTATGGCCTACTAATTAGGATGTTCTTTGTTGTGCCCAGCGATTGACTTACCTGTTGATCCTAAACTAAGATTGTGTGGTGTTTCCCTTCATGCAGTGACTGAACTGAGTCCCAGAGAAAGGTACAGTGGCAAAGCCTTCCACAGAACTGGGATGCGTGGGGCTGGTGTGGCAACGACACACCATGGGAACTTAGCGAGCCAGGGGGAGAGGTTTTAGAGCAAAGGGTCAGACAGTCTGCAGAGATGAGAACACCCACCAGTGCTGTGTGGCCCGCCAGTGCTCGGTGTAGTGTGGGATGTCCCCTCCTTTTTATTTACTATTTCCCACAACACAGTTTACCATATACCTTTTAAAATTTGGAACTATTTAGCTTGAAGGAAGTCTCAGAATAAAGGTTAACATCATACTAGGTGTTGCAAGGTGCACGTATCTGAGGAAAAGGGGCTCAGAAGAAGGTGCAGCAATATGTGCATTCTGCAGTCAGAGCCACATGTCTTGAGTCCTTTCCCTGGAGGCACAGGGAGGGACTCTCTGGGAACACAGGCACACCTCTGGTCCAATGACAAGAATTTACAAATGAGCAACTACAGTGAGTTCAGATTGAGGGCTCAGATCTCACCCGGATGGTGTCCCAGCTTTCTGTGCCCGGTGAGCTCAGCAGAACAGCCAGGTGGCTACTAGGGACGAGAAACATGAAGACAGCAGCCACTTGGTGGCTGTTCTAGGGAGCTGGGACCAGCAAACAAGTATGGCTTGCTTCATTTATCTATGTCTTCTCGGAGACTTGGGGGAGCGTCTGTAGCTCTTGGTCTTTGTGGGGGATAGGAAAGACCCTCTTTAGGAAAGAAGCGAGACCCTGTGACAGGAATGGTGCTCACACAGCAGCCATGGTTGCCTACACGGGAGCTGCACAAGGTCACTACAGTCAGCATTTCAGCACGGATCACGGAGCAGCGCCTCACGAGTCCCCAGTCCATAGCCGAGCAGCTATTGACAGCCAATGGCTGCTAGAAAGAGAATCAATCATCTTTAAGGGTGTGTTCCTGCTAAGTCAGCAGTGCCCCAGCAGTGGGCCACACCCATGCCTGTGTGAGCATGGAAAATTGAACTCAGTGGACTACTTAACAGGAAGTTGGGAGGTGTGGAAAGGAGGTATGTCCTGAGGGAGTTAAAGAGACAAATTGTGTGTGTGTGTGTGTGTGTGTGTGTGTGTGTGTGTGTGTGTAAGGTATGGATATGATCAGAATCTAGTCTATGCATGTTGGAAATTCTCCAAGAATTAATAGAAGATTGTATTAGACTATTTCCATGATCACAAGATGAATGAGTCCCAAAGTTGTAGCCACAGAGCTAGACATGACCGAAGTCATGACACAGAAGCAGGCGTGGGAGGAGTGATGGAGGCGGTCCTTGCACCCCTGCAGATCCGCACTGCTTTGTCTGCTGCGTCTTAGATGTTTGTGGTTCCCCTGCTCCACATTCTACTGCAGGCCAAGTGTGTGCCTCTGACTTCAGGGATGTGGGCAGGACCCGAGAACATTTACTCTCTTATCTGCGCTGCTGCCATATGCTTCCTAGATTATGACTTTTCTGATGATTGTCAGACTCATTTGGGACCCATCATCTGTGCAAACAGGAGGTGTGGAGGAAAAACCCTTGTGGGGCATCCTCTGGTAGACAGAGTCCTGGAGTCTGAGGATAAGTCTCCTCCCTTGTACCCACTGTATGGTGTGTGTGTGTGTGTGTGTGTGTGTGTGTGTGTGAGTGTGTGTGTGTGAGTGTGTATGTGTGGAGTGTGTGTGTGTGGAGTGTGTGAGTGTGTAGTGTGTGGAGTGTGTGTGTGTAGTGTCGAGTCAGCTAACCACTTTTCTCCTGGCAATTTGCACACACTAGCTGCACCTACCCAGGAGTTCTCTGGATTCTCAAAGGAAAGACACACAGCTTACCTTAATTTTGATATGCTGTGACTAGCTAAATGGCTGAGCATTTCTAATCCTTCCTGCTGCTTGCAAACATTCCCCTCCAGTACTCTAGTTTTAAAAATCTAGATTTCATCTCTGGTGCCCCAAATACAATTGGGGAAGTGGCCTGTGGCCATGTACCCTGATGCTCACATGTTGGCAGGCCTTTAGGTTTGTCTTTCTTCTTCCCCATCATTGTGATCTGTCTTTTCCCTCTCTCCCAGTTCCTAACCCGAGCAAATCTCAAAGTCTTCACTCAGTCTGTCTGCCCAGGCATTAACCATTGAGTCTTAATTGATAGATCAAAAACCAGATGGGAACAAGGACCTTCGGCATTTGGACACACAGATTCTGGATTTGGGGGGTCGGATTAATCCAAAGCACAAGAACCAATTCCCAATGTGTGTGTGTGTGTGTGTGTGTGTGTTTGTGTGTGTGCAGGCATGTGTCTGCAGCTGTGTAGACTTGCTTCATGTGCCTGTGGAAGCCAGAGGCTGATGTTAAATATCTTCCTTAGTCAGTCTCTAATTGTTTAGATAAGGTCTCTCACTGAGCCTGTAGCTCGCCAATTTGATCAGCAAGACCCAGGAATCCTCACGTTCCTACCTTGCCACAAGACTCCCCATCCACCCTGTGCTTGGATTACAAGAAGTACACTTGGCTAGCTAAGCTTAGCTACTTCATGTGGGTACTAGGGGGTCTGCACTCACTCAGACCCTCATGTTTCCACAGCAAGCACTTTATCAACTGAGCTAGGTCCTCAGCCTCCTGTATCTGAGAGACGTTGTTAGCACATCAACAGAACGCCTTTCCGGACACGGTCAGGTCACTAGTGTGTTCTTGATCTCTGTTTTTTTCCCAGTCTCCAGTTTCCCTCCCCCCTCCTCTGTTCCTTCAAAGGCCAGCAGTGCAGTGTGGCTGCCTCAGGCTTTGCTTTCTAGAGAGCTTGGGCTAAGGTGAGACGCACACCCCTGTGAGTGTGCATTCGAAGAGACTGAAGGTAGCTCAGTGCTTGCTTCTGAGTCCCACAGCAAGGCCGGTGTGAAGACAGTGCTTGCAAACCGCTCTGATCTAAGCTTGGGTTTAGTCAGGGGCCTGGGAGACTGCCTAGAACGAAGCAGGGTTGTGAGGGAGGGCTATTGGAAATGAGAACATGGCTTGCCCGGGAGGTGTCTGCTGGCCTGCTGAGAGCCAAGTGTGGCTGGGCGTAGCAGGGGACAGTGTGTTTTGGTGTGTCAGGCAATGGCTTCCCGGCAAGGATGGTAAAATCAAGGTCCGCACATGGACCTTGGGTACATGCTCTGAGGCTGCTCTGAACAAAGCTGTGGGGACATGCCTGGAAAGATGGCTCAGGGGATAAAGTGGTCCCCAGGACCACACACTGGAAGGAGAAATTTGACTTTCATACAGGCACCGTGGCACTTGTGTACATTCTGCCCCACCCCCACTTAACACGGAGCTAATTTTTTTACAGCGTGAGCACACATAGGGTAAAGGCATTAAGTATCTCAGAAACTGTTACTGTTTTGTTTTGTTTTAATTTTATTTATTTAGTGTATGAGTGCTCTGCTGCATGTATATCTGCCAGAAGAGGGCATCGGATCCCCCTATAGATGGTTGTGAGCCACCATGTGGTTGCTGGGAATTGAACTCAGGACCTCTGGAAGAACTGTTGAGCCATTTCACCAGCCCACCTTGTTTTTGTTTATTATTGTTATATTTTTTAGACAGTTTCAAAGAGCCCAGGCCTAGCCTAAACTCCCTAAATATTTAATTAGATCTTTCTGCCTCTACTGTCCATGTTTTAGGGTCACAGCTAGGCACTATCAAACCTGCTGTGAACCTAGGGCTTTGGATGTTCTGGGCAAACACCCCCCCACCAGCCGAGCTGTTGCTCCAGCCTTTTGAAGTCCCAAAGGGAGACGCAGAAGAGATGGAGCCCATCCACACCATCGCCTCTTATGAGAGATTCTTGTGGTTCGGTGCATATGCTAGAAATGTCATGAAAAGGTAAGACCTCTTCCTTGAGGCTCACAGGTAGTATGTGTAATAAAGCCCCAAGCTCACACGTTGGTCAATAAACAAGTAGCAACAATGAAACCCCATGACTTGACGCCTTAGTTACGTTTCTGTCGCTGTGACAAAGCACTGACCCAGGCAACTTGTATGTTTTCTGAGACAGGGCTTCTCCGTGTAGCCATGGCTGTCCTGGAACTTTCTCTGTAGACCAGCCTGGTCTCAAACTCAGAGAGATTCTCTGGCCTCTGTCTCCCGAGTGCTGAGACTGAAGGCATGTGCCGCTGTGCCCAGAACTCAGGTAACTTGCAAAGGAAAGCTTTTAGCTGGGCTTAGAGTTTCAGAGTTTGTGATGGGGAGCAAAGGCTTGGCGGCAGGAACGAGCGCCTGAGAGCTCACATCTTGAGGGAGAGATAGACAGACTGGGAGTGGTGAATCTTTGAAACCTCAAACCACATCCCCAGCAATACATCTCTTAGAACAAGGTCACACACTTGTCAATCCTCCCCAAACAGGTCCACCAACTTGAGACCAAGCATTCAGACATGTGCATACGTACGGGATTTATTCTCGTTCAAACCACATTTGACCACGGCGCCTTTCGAAGATGTCCTCCTCCCCAAATAGCAATAATTTTCACCTTGCACCCCCATACCCTATAGAGGGGCTCACAGAGTAGTGTTTGGAATGATACCCAGTTAACTCCACCTTTCTCACTAGCTTGTAGGGGAGACCAATCACAGGCCAGAGAGGTGACTCAGCTTGCCCAGAGATGCACAGCAGGGGCTCACAGGCATCCTGATTTCCCACCCAAGGCTTTTCTCTTTCCTCAACCTGGGAGAGATCCGCACTGCATAGCTGTTGCCAAGCTATTAATGAGAACAAGACCTAAATTAGTTTCAGAAAATAGGGTTTTTAACATTGGGAAGTTTTAAACTATGGAAATTGGAAATTTAAATGAGTTTATGTGATAGAAATTAGGGAGAAGCAAAAGAAGCTCCACCCACTCTTACCCTAGAAATCCTTGGAACAGAGCAGAGCCTCAGTCTCCCCTGTTTGTGAGGTCTAGCTAGCCACTTGCTCACGAGCGTTTCAAAGATGATGCTATACTTTCAGAGATAAGGGTGATGTGGTAGAGAGAGCTGGAGACTGGGGATGGGGAGCCTCCCCGGGCGAGAGAGCAGCTGGCCCAGCACGCGGTCCCTGGTAGGCTCCTCAGCTGCCCTGCCCAGGGAGCCCTCTTCCCAAAAGAGAAGCACACACCACATTAGTTTGCAAGGCAGCACTGATTAGTAATTAAACGGCTTCAAAAAAAAAAGAAAGGAAAGCAGGCCATTAAAGCTAATGCCATCAAAATCAGAACCTCAGACTCTGGTTCATAATTACGAATGTACCTTGGGAATCACAGGAGAGGACATTTACATTTTAACATGCACACCGCACAGGCAGGAACACCATTTATTCGCCAGCTTATTCTGATCCTAGAAAAGAGGGTCATCCTTCAAGAAAGCAACGAGGAGCCCTGAAAAGAGGTCTCCCACGAGAGGGTCTTGGCCCTGATGCTCCTTACGCTGAGGGCGCAATTAACTAATTGCTTCAGCAAAACTCACTGTTCTTATCATTAAAATGGGAGCACATCCAACGTCTAAGGCTGTGCTAAGGTTTCTAAGACAAAGTTCCCTCCCACTGTCCCCCCCCCCCATCTCCTCCCTGAGAGTCTCATGTATCCCAGGCTGCCCTGGAATTTACTTTGTAGCCAGAGATAGCCTTGACTTTCTGATACTAAGTTTCTACCTGTCAAGGGCTAAGGTCCCAGATGTGCCTCACTGTGCCAGGTTTATGAAACACTAATGAGCAAGCCCAGGGAGCCTTGTGTATGCTAAAGAAGCACTTTGCCAGCACGGCTATTGTGTTTCTTTCTTACATTCTCCACTCCCCTTCCCCCCCCCACTTCTTTTTAAAGACAGAATCACCCTATGTAGCCCAGGTAGTCTCAAACTCTTGACCTTGTGACTCTGCGCCCTTAGCGCTGGAACTACATGAATGCGCCACTACCCTCAGCTGAGTCAGAGCTGAGCATATTTCTAAGTTACTACTTAGCACTTGGTGGGCGTTTGAACAAGCACCTTGGGCTGGTTGGTCCTGTGCAGGACACTCCCAGGGCTGGGAAAGAGTCATGTCTTTGGAAGAGGAGATGAACAGCTATGTCCACTCTGGGCTAATTCAAACCAGGGGCACAGTGAGCAACAGCTGGGGTCACTTTGTCTCTTGATACAGAGTAGAAGGGAAGGGTTTGTCTGGACAAGAGGAGCTCAGCCTTCCAAGCCTGACTCCCGTTCCACAGGACCCTCTGCAGCTTTTAGAATTTTCAGTGGGTGGGGGGGAGGAGAGAGAAAAGAGAGAGAGAGAGAGAGAGAGAGAGAGAGAGAGAGAGAGAGAGAGAGAGAGAGAGGAGAGAGGAGAGAGAGAGAGAGAAGAGAGAGAGAGAGAGAGAGAGAGAGAGAGAGAGAGAGAGAGAGGGGAGAGAGGAGAGAGAGAGAGAGAAGAGAGAGAGAGAGAGAGAGAGAGAGAGAGAGAGAGAGAGAGAGAGAGAGAGAGAGAGGGAGGGAGAAAGAGAAAGAGAGAGGGAGAGAGAGGGAGAGAGAGGGAAAGAGACAGAGAGGCACCTGCCCTTGCACACTGGCTCACAGAGACTTGGAACTCTCATCATTTCCCTAGGGACATCTTTGTCCAAGGGCTAAGAAACAAAAGTTAGGGAGCCCTTTTAAAATATAAAATATCAGGGCCAGACAGGCCATTTTCAGACAGTCCCCGAGGCCTAGTCAGCTATTAAAGATGGAAATTATATATTCATAACACAGGATATTGCTGCTTGCTTATTTATAACTTGCTCCATTTCAAGAATATTTATTCTAGACGAGAAGGCTTGATAATTTTCATCCAATCTACTTGTCGTAGCTTAGGGCAAAAGACGGGAACAGCTCAATTGAAGAAGCGGCTGTGAAGGAAGGTAGGTAGGAAAGGAACAGCATGTCCCCTTTCTCTGGGGAGGAACGCCTGCCTGTGCTGCCAGCCCGCACCTCCGCCAGCACCAGCCCTGGCACAGTCCTGTCAAGTGTAAGCAGGGAAGGGCAAACAGGAGACTCTAGTCCCTCTGCGGTGTGCTAGGGCCGGACACCCAGGGCTAGACTCTAGCATGCTGTGTCTCGGGCCAGCACTGTTTCATGAGAGGAAAGGGGGTTGGGATTCTGTAAACCCCACCCCTCAATTACCTGGCAGTAGCCAAGTATGCTCCACCCCAGTGACCTGACAGTATAAAAGGGGCTGCTTGCCCCCTCCTCTCTCTCCTGGCCTCTCTTGCCTCCTGGCTCTCTTGCTCTTTCACCCCTATCCCTCCTCTTCCCCTTCCCTTCCCCCCTCTGCCTCCACGTGCTCATGGCCGGCCTCTACTTCTCTATTCCTCTCTCTCCCTCTCCCTCCCTCTCTCTCTGCCTCTACCACACTCTTAACTCTCCCATGACCTGAATAAACTCTATTCTGTACTATACCATTGTGTGGCTGGTCCCTCAGGGGATAGAGATTCCCAACATGGACGCTCCCAGAGGCATCTCCCTTGCTCCCAGGCCTTGCCACACCTCCATGGGTCATATGCCCCCCACTCTCTTCATGTTTTCACAACATTGGTGCCCCATGACTTTTCAGTGACTTTTCCTTCCTTGGTGCCCCGTCATCTTTTCCTTTCAAAGGGGTTATTGCGTGGCTTCTCTGTGCCCGTCGCCGGGCCTGACAGACCACTTGATGTTATGAGGCACCAGCAGTGTACCTTGTCCTGTGCCGGGTGGTTGTAGGAATCAGGGAGAAGAGAGAGGCCCTTAAAAAAAGTCTCTCCCTAGGGAGAGAGCGTCACCTGCTGTCTCTAAGGATCAGGACTGTCCCCCCCACCCACAGGCTCAGCAGCATTGTTCTCTTAGACCCAAGGACAAGAAGGAGGTCGACATCAGCTGGTGAGGGCAGGCTCAAGAACTGGACTTAGTGGTTAGATGGAGGAGCCAGGATCTTTATGACCCATTTCCGAGTCAAACCCCAACAACCGAAGAGCCTTCCCATTCCCGACAGACCCTCAAACTTCTGCACTCCACATCTTGAGGGAATCTGGTGCAGAAGCTTTAGAGGGAGAAGAACCAGACTCTTAGGAATCGTGCCAACTTGCTAAAAAGAGCTACAGGCCAAGATGGCTCCAAATTCAAGGCCAAAGTAACCTCCAGCTTTCCCACAAACATTTGCACATGTGTGTAATACATTTGCTACTGACTTGCTTTTCTATACCTGTCAATCAGAGACTGTTACCCCCTCCCTGGCCGGCTCACTCGCTGATCTGGAAGCCTCAAAGAGAATCACCAAGACCACATGTTGTTTCATTTACTCTGCAAATATTTATTGAGCACCTATTACATTGCCAGCCCCAGGCAGACATGTGGGCTACAGCACTGAAGGCGGAGCCAGACCAGCTCAGCCGCAGCACTGGAGAAGGGCAAACGGAGGACCTGGACCCATGACAGGTCAGAACAGTGAGGAATGAGCTGTTTAGCTTGGCTGGGGGAGGGGAGTAGATGGGCCCAGTAACAGTGGCTCAGGGGTTGAGGCCTCCTCTGCAAAGATCAACAGTGAGGGAGGTGGTGCTGTGGGCAGGAGGGGCTGGCCTGACCTGACCTGGAGGTCTCCCATGCAGCACTGGGGAGCTGTACATAAAGGCCCATGGGAAGCCCCAGATGAAGAAAGGACAGAATCAAGCCTGCCCATCTGTCTGTTCTTCTTCCTTTCTTCCTTCCCTCCTCATCCTCCCTTCCCTCCCTCCTCTCTCTCCCTCCTTTCTCCCTCCCTCCCTCTCTCTCCTCCCTCCTCTTCTTCCCTCTCTCCTTCCTCTCCCCCTCCCTCCTCTTCCCCTCCCTCCCCTCCCACCTCCCCCTTCCTCTCCCCTCTCCCTCCTCTCTACCTCCTTCTCCTCCCTCTCCTCCCTCTCTTCCCTCCCTCCTCTCCCCCTTCTTTTTCCTCCCTTTCCTCCCTTCTCCCCCTCCCTCTCTCCCTCCTCTCCTCCTCCCTCTCCTCCCCTTCCCTCTCTCCTTCCTCTCCCTCTCCCTCCTCTCCCCCTCCCTCCCCTCCCACCTCCCCCTTCCTCTCCCCTCTCCCTCCTGTCTACCTCCTTCTCCTCCCTCTCCTCCCTCTCTTCCCTCCCTCCTCTCCCCCTTCTTTTTCCTCCCTTTCCTCCCTTCTCCCCCTCCCTCTCTCCCTCCTCTCCTCCTCCCTCTCCTCCCTCCTCCCCCTCCCTTTCTCCCTCTTCTCCCCTTTCCTCTTCTCTCTCCTCCCCTTCTTCTCCTCCCTCCTCCCCATCCCTCTCCCCTTCCTCTCCCCCTCCCTTTTCTCTATCCTCCCCCTCCTTCTCTCCCTCCTCTCTTCCCCTTTCCTCAGTACTAAAGATTGAACCACGGACCTTACTTATCCCAGAATAGTTCTACCACTGAGTTAGACCCAAAGCTGCTCTATTACTTTTATCTTGATGGTATCAAAGTTGACTTGGCTGGTCTTGAGCTTTCTCTGTAGCCCAGGCAGACTTTGAACTCAAGATCCTCCTGAAGAAGCTGAGACTATAGACCTGAACCACCAGGTCTGACTTCTAGGTTGGCTTTTAAAGCCAATCTGAGAACTGAAGAGGCCGCCTCAGGGGAGACTTGCATTGCTTGTGTGGGTGATGCTTATTCTATCACAACCTGCGACTGGGCCCTGGAGATCCTCTTACTCCTGGGCAACCTTGCTGCTTAAAGCTCTCGGGGTTGGGTTCATCCCAGGCCAAGCTGCACCAGAGCCAGGATCTAAGCGCTGGTTCTCTGTGTGACTTCCAAGCCCAGCTGCAGATCTCCAGAACCAGAGACACTGCCGACATGCGGCACTTGATAAGCTCAGGGGCGGAATTCATCAGGAGGCCTTGGAGATGCTCTGTGAGAGCTTCTGTCAGGCTAGCTTCAGAGCCCGTGGCCTCCAAGGCAGAGGTGTTCAGCCAGCCTGTGTCACACCCAAGGACCCTCTGGAGCACCTTGAAAATGCAGGTGATTTGTTGCAGTCTCACTAGTCTGGGGATTTAAATGCTGTGACACCCAAGTCTTCACAAGCTGTAGTGTCATGTAGCCGAGGTGGATGGGGAGAGAGAGACAGAGAGATGGAGAGAGATATGGAGGCAGAGAGAGACAGAGACAGAGAGACAGAGAGATGGAGGCACACAGAAACACAGAGAGAAAGAGATAAAGACACAAGAGAAATGGGGACAGAAAGAGAAGCTGAGTGCTTAATTAAAGAGTGGACTGGATTGAAAGACTCCAGGGACAGATTTTGATCTCTCAGTCTTGACTGTTTCGCACAACCCCCTTCACACACACACACACACACACACACACACACACACACACACACACACGGTTGAAGTACCTTTTCATGCAAGCCCTGTGCTGGGCACTGGGGTACTGACATGCTTGTCCCTAGGTGTTTGTTTAGTCTGGAGGAGTTTGTGTGTCTCTGAGTCTCTGAGCTCACAGAGCATTTACCAGCCCCTGCTGGCTCAGCAGGAGCCCGGCACCTCCAGGTTGAGGAAGACTAAGCCAGGGAAGTCTCTTGCCACCTAATCTTCCCCCCCCCCCCCCGGGGTCTAGAAGAAGAAGGGACAGTCTCCAGGTTGCAGCCATCACGGGACATTGATGACTGAGGTCATGACAGTTGGACATCCCAGCTGTGCTTGTGAGTCTGGAGCACCATTTTGGCAGCAGGAATGACCGAACCCTTGGGGGAGCCTTAGGGAAAGAAGCAGAGAGGTTAGTGTGCAAACTCTCAGGGGATGGCGGAGAAGGAAAAGAAATAGGGGGAATGGAGAAGAGGAGGACATACCAGAAGTCACAAAGAGACCCTGATGGGCAGTGCATGTCCAGGGTTACAGAAACACTTTCATGCACTCAGATAATATAGACACACCACACATGCACACACACATACACACACCACACACACACCAGACACACATACATACACACCACATACACACCACACACACACAATCACACACACCACATACACACACACCACACCACACACACATACACACACACCACATACACACCACACACACACATACACACACACCACATACACACCACACCACACACACACATACACACACACCACATACACACCACACCACACACACACCACACACACACCACACCACCCACACACACCACACACACATACACACACCACATACACACCACACACACATACATACACCACACACGCACACACATCTGTAGGCATTGTGATTATAGCCTTCCTTTTAAATACAGCTTTACATCTCCATCTGGGTGTAGTTTACTGATTCTTCAGTATCAGTATTGAAGAATTTTATTTCTACATTTTGAAGCCACTCTTTTGCTCAGGATATCCTAATCCTCAGTCTGAAATGAATCACAGTGCCATGAGATGGCCGGTGACTCTTCTTTCCAGTCATTATAATCAATATGTCATTTGTAAAGCCTTTAATAGAGATAAATGAAAACCAGCTTTTACTTCATTACAAGATGGCCATTCTTGCCCCTGAAAACAAGCTTTGCCAGCCAGTGTATAGATTCTGCTGGAACAGAAAGCTCCTTCTTAATCAGGGTACCTTCGCCTTGTGACCTAGGTGACTGGCTCTCTCAGGAGCCTTGTTAAATTCTGGAGCTCAAACACACGAACTCCCACTACCCTCGAGCTAGTGGGACAACATGGGCCATTTAGCCCCTTCCCACGGGGATGCCTTCGTATCCATGGAGACACATAGCTCTCAATTTGCCCCATGTACATCAGCATTCAGAGATCTGCATATGTGTAGATCCACATAGACATATATGCTAAGATGTGGACATTTCCTCCAGTGCATATACGTATACAAAAGAGTTCCTATAACTCACCCCTTCTCTCTCTCTGTCTACATAAGATGCCAGAGTTATGGAGTTTGAAATTTTATTGAGGGCTGTATATATAGTTTATCTTTGGCATCTCAGGTTTAATTAAACAATCTAGTCTGCCTTTTGTTCCCCTCCTGCCCCTGTGCCTCCAGGCTTTATTTCCTAGGAGACCAGCAGGTAAGATGCCTGGCACCAGGAAGGACATCAGGAGGTGACCCAGGGGCAGACCCAGGAGCACAGTGGCTGCCTTCATTTGCCATAAGAAGGGAACCTCCAGATGCCTGAAAGTCAAAGCAAGTGCTGGTTTTCATAGCTCAGGTTTAGAAGTCAAAGCCTAGGGCTGGAGAGCTGGCTTAGTGGTTAAGAGCCTATATTGCTGTTGCAGAAGCCTTGAATTCAGTTCCTAGCACCCACATCTGGCTGCTCACAGCTGCCTGCAATTTTAGCCCCAGGGGATCTGACACCTTCTGGACTATTATGGGGTACCCTGCATGTACATGGATTCATATGCATGTAATTAAAAAGAGACACACAGATACACACACACAGAGGCAGACAGACAGACAGTCAGGCGCGCGCACACACACACACACACACACACACACAGAGACACACAGATACACACACACAGAGGCAGACAGACAGACAGTCAGGCGCACACACACACACACACACACACACACACACACACACACACAGAGAGAGAGAGAGAGAGAGAGAGAGAGAGAGAGAGAGAGAGAGAGAGAGAGAGAATCTTTTAAAGTTCAAGCCAGCGAGGGTTAACACTGTTGTGTTTTCTGGGTAGTCCAATGTGAGCATCTTGAAGGCCAAGAGTAAGTCTACCCTCTGCAGCCTCTTGAGACTGCCCCCTGGAAAACAAGCCTTGTGGGACAGAACCGTTAACAGGAAAGCAATACCCATGGGAGGTGCAGGACAAGGGCTTGTGGTCCCCTGCCATGAGTCATATGAGGAAACTCAGCTTCTCTCTGACCCTCAAAAGCCGCTCCAGCCAGGGCCACTGGAGACTCACACATGGAAGACATCTCACCCTTTTCTGGTGGTCTTCTCATGAACAGACCAGTAATAAAAACCCAGAGAAGACCTGGCCCGACGTCAGTCCCTCCCCTGCACAGCTGGTAGCCATTGGTGTCAGGGATGGCTCTGGACCAGAGGCCATGTGATCTGAGCCTGCTAGTTCAGCCTGACTTCCCTTCCTCCCCAGAGAGGCCTGTCACACCAGCATACATGAAGCTCCCGGGGGTTTCTCAGAGCAATCTACAACATGAGACAAGCAAGTCTTTGAAGATGGCCCTTATCTGAGATTTGCTGATCACATCAAAAGGAGACCACTTGCTCAAAGACAGGGAAAGTGGTTTACAGTGCCTAGGACATTTGAGTTTACAGAGATTTTTAGGAAAAGTGTTTATTTCTCCACTCCAACCACCCTCGTGAAGAACGCACTGGGCCTTTTAATCTAAGCTCTGTAGAGAAATCAGTGAGGCCCCGGAGGAGGGGTGTTTTCATTGCTTCAAAGTCACAGAGCCAGCATATGGAGCTAAACTCAAGCCCAGCCTGGGGCTGTGCTTTCTTGACCCAGAACATTCCGAAGGAGTTCAGACTCCAGAGCAAGGCTTTGTAAATCCTCTCTGGGTGTCAGGAGGAGACTGAGCCCCTCAGCCAGAGAGTGGCCCCGGCCTCTACCCAAGTGTGCTTTGGAATCAGCCCAACTAATTCAAACCATAAGTAAGGTCTCCGTGGAAAACGCAGAGAGGAAAGACAGAGCGAGCAAGGACCTTCCACAGTCACGCGGTGGCTTGCATAGATATGAAGAATGTGGAAAATCAACCAAAGGAAGAGACCATGTCATCCCTGAGAGAGAGAGAGAGAAAGAGAGAGAGAGAGAGAGAGAGAGAGAGAGAGAGAGAGAGAGAGAGAGAGAGAGAGAACTTCTTAGGAAGCAATACCACATTATTCAGCCATAAAATCAAGCTCAGACTAGTTTTACAGCATCTGGGTGGAGTGAGCCTCACTGCTTGGAAGTACCCATGACCCCAGCCTGACCTGGGCAGTCTCTGGGATAAGGCAGAGCGCCATTCTCCTCAGTAAGGGCAAATGCAGCCACTTCATTATTGGCTTAATATATCCTTTGATGGGTTGGACCTGCTGGGCTGGCCTGGAGCATTAGCTGGGTTAATTGGCCCTTCAAATGAACAACCAGTTTAATCAAGGAGGTAATGCCTTCAGCTATTCAATTATGCTTACCTCTGGACATGTAGCTTCCATTCCTGCCCCAGCACCCCTGGAGTAGGGGAAGGGAAATTGGCCAGCATGTGTGCACACTGGAGTGTCTGTGTGTAGTCATTGCACACAGGAGGTGTGTGTGTGTGAAGAGCAAGCTGGGGACCCAGAGCTAAGAGTGTCAGACAGCATCGGACCTTGGCTGTTGGCTGGTGGCCTTATCAGTCAGCTGTGAGCAGCTCTGTTCTAGAGAGTTTGCAAATGCTCATTTGCAAATGAGGTGTGTGTGTGTGTGTGTGTGTTTGTTTGAAAGAGTAAGGGGGAGGAAGGCTGGGAGGGAGGGGGAGAGAGAGAAAAGAGAGAGAGACAGAGACAAAGAAGAAGAGAAACTTGAAATCTCTGTGATGTTAAATGGAACGATTTAAGCCATTCGCATACATTCACACGCATTAACACACACACACACACATTAAAAATAAAATAAACCCTTTTAAAAAGCAAGAACAACAAAAGACTAGTTGGCTGTGTCACAACTGCTCTGCAGGGCATTAGCTGCTGTGTTAGGCCGGCATCTGGCCCTGGGACATATTATCATGTAGAAAGGTTTCCAAGCAGCATGACACATAGATGGGAAATTGGCTACCCAGCCTGTATGAATTGCATTGGACAAAGGTGACTCTACAAGAATCACCCCACAACCTCTGCTGTTCCCATCTGGGTGGTGAGATTTGGGGGTATTTTATTTTACTTCCATTTGTCTTTATATTTTTATTCTGGCTACCCCACAAGAGGACAGACAATCCAATTAAAACAATGTAGCAATTCTTCTTTCTTGGGGACATTTTCTCCACCCATCTTGAGCTCCACCTTGTAGGCAGAGGTCACACTGTCCTACCTTTTGAGAGGCCTCAGGCGTTTCACAGAATGTGAAGCACTTCTGTCACGCCCCCTCTTGAGACTTTCTGGGACTCAGTTTGCTTCTCCTGAAAAAAAAAAAAAGGTGGCCCTGGAAAGAATTTTTATTTGCTGTCATCAGAAGTGTAATTCACTGGGGGAAAACCTGAAAAAGGCTGAAAGGACACTGCCCATTGGCACACCTGCCAAACATGTCTGCGGCTAGCATTGCCTTCGACTTCTTCCCCTTTTGTTTGGAGTAAAGATGTGGAGGCATCCATGGGCCTTTACTGCACTGAGCCAGTTTCAGTAAGGCACCCCATTTGGCTGTGCCTTTGGTTACACAAAATGTTCCTAATGCTGCCTTACAAGGCTTTTCCAAAGCTCCTGTCAGGGACCAAGTGTCATCACTATTCTACAAACACTAGACTAGCTCCAGGCCAGCGTCATTTTGTCCTCTCCCAAGCAGAGTTACTGGGAACGTGGCACATGATGGTGTGTTCAGTGCATCCTGACCTGACACATCCCTGGAGCTCCCCGAGGTTTTCTTAAGACACTCATTCCCAGACTCCAACCTATCCTTATTCAATAAGAGATCTGGGGGTGGAGCTCTACCTTTGGTAGTTCTGGAAAGTTCCCCAGAACATCCGAATGAAAGGTTGGGCTTGAGAAGTACAGAGTTATGTCCAAGTGTTAGGAAAAAGATAAAGAGAGCGGGGGGGGGGTATATTCTTCAGAGATGTGGTGAGGTATGGGGAGAAGGGGGTGCCTCTGTCAGACCCATGCTGAGGCATCTCTTACCCTTAAGGGACCGGCCACACGATGCTATAGTACAGAATAGAGTTTATTAGTGCATGGGGAGGGAAGCTAAGAGGGTAGTAGGAGTAGAGAGAGAAGAGAGCAGAGGCATAGAGAAGTAGAGGCGGGCCATGAGCACATGGAGAGGGGGTGGAGAGAGTGGGGGAGAGAGCAAGAGAGAGGAGGGGGCAAGCAGCCCCCTTTATAGTGCAAGGTAACGGTGGTGCGGAGCATACCTGCCTGTTGCCAGGCAACTGTGGGGTGGGGTTTACAGAATCCCAACACCAAGTACTTTAGAAAGACTAAAGATCCAGGTCAATGAAAGGGCTTCTCTTTATTGACTAAAGATACTTCTCTTGGGTGGAAGGGTTCACTTCTCCTTGTTCTCACCTGATCATCTGAGGGACAGGTATTGTCACAGTGTCTGGTTGGGAATGGGGCTGGAGGGCCACAAAGTAGTCTTTATCAGTCCTGGAGCCAAGGCTATGAGGCTGGACTGGGCTTTATCCCAGGCACTGTGTAAAGCCCAGCACTTTGCATGAAGAGCAGTGGGGTGTGCCCTTGCTCACAGGGACCGACTTTCATGAAGAACAGTTTGACAGTATCCACAAACATGGGGAGGCGTACACTCCAGCTCTGCCCCTAGACCTATGGCTAGGATTGAAGCCCCTCCCCCACGGCTGTACGCAACAAGATCATTAACACTATCCAAAGACTGGGAAGGATGCAAACACCCACCAATACCTGAACAGGGAAATGAGCTGTGGTGTAGTCCCACAATGGTGCACACACCTGCAATGCGAATCTGAGAGGGGCATAGGCGAGTGACAGGGGCAGCAGCAGAAGTCCCGCCCACTCACAGTCTTTATGACGCTATTCATACAAAATTCAGAAACAGGGGCTGGAGGTCAGCTTAGTAAATTAGCCCAGTGGGTAGGCAGCTGTGTGGCCGAGGCAGGGGTTAGGGTGGAAAGAGTGTGCGCTGGCCATTCCCTTACCTGTGTGATAGTCACACGAGTACTATCTTGTGCAAAACTTACTGAGTCGTACACTTACACTTCACCCACACCACAGATGGCTCGGTGGAAAATCTGCTTGCAGACCTGACTTAAATCTCCAGAACTGACTCTCCCAAGTTATCTTTTCATTTCCATGAGTGTCATGGCACATGTATACCTGTCCCCCAACCAAACACACAGCCAAAATAAATAGATAAATAATGTAATAACTAAAGACTTGTGGAGTTGGCCCTGTGGGAAAGCCCTTGCTTGCTGAGGCTGATGGACTGAGTCTGATCCCTGGATCCACATGGTAGAAGAAACAAATCTACTCTTCTGACATCCACATGCAACTGAGAGCAGACACAGGCTGACACACACACACACACACACACACACACACACACAAATAAATAAACAAATGTAATAAAAGCTTTAAAAAGTTTTAAGTGCAATAAAATTACATACCTCTCTTGACCTTACAATTTCACCTTTTAAATTTAATTAATTAATTAATTAATTAATTAATTAATTAATTAATTAATATTTGAGACAGGGTTCTCACTATGTAGCTCTGGCTATCTTGCAATTCACTATATGGACCAGACTAGTCTTGAACCCAAATCACGGAGATCCAGCCTCCCATGTCCTGGGATTAAAGGTGTGCACCATTATACTGGGTTTACAAGTCCACTTTGAGCAACTTTTCTCTGTGAATGGATCTGAGTGTGAAGGGCTACAGCAGTCTGAGATAATTGTAGCAACACTTACTGCAAAAACAAAAGCTGAAAATAAAAGAGGTCAACCAGTAGGACTCGTTAGATACGATAGAATTCCTTTCTAACGTGAGCATGCAAAATAAGAGATTTATAACATACGTGTATCTATACTGTATGTATGTGTGTGTGTGTGTGTGTGTGTGTGTGTGTGTGTGTGGTGCGTGCATGCTTGTGTGGATGTAATTGCACATTTGTGTAGAGGCCAGAAGTCAACCTAGGGTGTCAATCTTCAGGTTCCAGCCATCTTGACTTGTAGATTTTGTCTGTCTGTTGATCCGGAGCCTGCTGGTTAGGCCAGGCTGGCTGCCAGAAGCCCCAGGGCTCTACTGGTCTCAAAGTCCCCTGCTCTGGGTTACTCTACCCTGCCTGGTATTTGTGTTTGACACGGATTTCTGGGTGGAGAAACTGAGTCCTCGTTTGTGGGGCCAGTGCTTTACTCACTGAGCCAACTTCCTGGCTCCGTTTTGCTGGCTTTTATGTATTTAACTTCCAAATCCCAGGGATGCACAGGCCTCACTAGGTCTTCCTGCCTTTCAAGGGGAACGCCGACTCCATCTACTCCCTAAGAGTGCACAGTAAATGTTGACCGTGTGAACGGCCTTGAGCACATAGAAGCCAGTTAGATGTCAGAGTGGTTTAGACAGCGGGGTACTGGGGTAGGGAAGCTAGCCAGGGGCTTCAGAGGCTTGGGGTGGCAAGGCTGAGGTGCAGCCTCTGAGACAGTGGCTGCTTGACTGGTTGTTCATTCCAGTGAGTGCTTGTGGGACGGATGGAAAAGGGTCTCACACCATCTGGTCCTTAGGTCTCCAGGCCTTTTCACAATGACCTACCTTTTATAAGCACATAAGCTCCCTCCCTCCCTCCCTCTCTCTCTCTCTCTCTCTCTCTCTCTCTGTCTCTGCCTCTTTCTCTGTCTCTCTCTCTCTCTCTCTCTGTCTCTGCCTCTTTCTCCGTCTCTCTCTGTCTCTTTGTCTCTGTCTCTATGTCTCTGTCTCTCTCTGTCTGTCTCTCTGTCTCTGTCTCTGTCTCTCTGTCTCTGTCTCTCTGTCTCTGTCTGTCTCTGTCTCTCTCTCTGTCTCTCTCTCTGTCTCTCTCTGTCTCTCTCTCTCTCTCTCTCTCTCTCTCTCTCTCTCTCGGAGGGTGAACCTTGGAAAGGAGATAGAGATATCACTTTAGACCAGGGCATCCACAAGCCATCGTATGGAAGTCACAGCCAGGAATGCCACTAGGAAACCTCTCAAGCTTGTGTAGTTCTCTTTTTCTCATCTGCCCAGCCCGGGTGTCTGATCTCAGAAAGGAAGGGGTCAGCTAAATGAACCCGAAAGAGAAAGGGCCTCAGAAGACACCAGGCATTGCCAGAGGTGGATGGACATTCCCTCAGAGGACCATGGTATTGATGTCCCTTTGAGTTACATTAGGCTCCGGTGCCCACCTCTGCTCCGTGCTCTTCCAGCCTGTTTTACCTCCTGTGTCTCCCCAGTTTCCTAAGGCAGGCACTTTCACCCCTGCTAAAAAACAATGACCAAGGTGCCAGCCTCAGGGAGTCAGGCAGCAGAGGTCTGACTCCTGGAACAGAGGGGGTTGCTGTACTCTGCCTGACTCCACTGAGGTCCCGCCCGGTCCTGTCAACCATCTGGGAACAGGTGCTGCCAACAAGACATGCCTGACACCAGCCCCTGGGGACTGAAGAAATCTGCCTGACCCTCAGGTGCACACAGCAAAAAACAAAGACACGGGAGGAATCTGGACAGCAGGAGCTCTGGGCTGTGCTCAGAGCCACAGGGTCAAGAAAAGTCACCTCAGGATGTGGCCTGTGGGAGCTATTCTATGCAGAGTGGGAATTCTGTCCTTGACTTGCCACAAATACAGGCTTCAAATATTGTTGTCCCCATTATATTGGTGAAGAAACTGAGGCACACAGAGGAAACACCTCAACTAAGCCCACATCACTCCCTATATCTTGTACTGCTGCCCTGGATAGAGGCCAAGGGGACCCTAGTTTAACACCCTCTGGAAGGACTCTGAGCCTGAGGACCAGGTACCTGGAAGGATCCGGAGTGGCTGCCCTGACGTCCATCAGCACCCAAAGGGGTTTCTTAGCCAGCTTTCCCTGCTGCTCCCAATGGCTAGAATTCAAGTCCATCTGTAGGACCCAGGTTTCCCATTGCATGCAGACTACTGGGGAGCTCTTAGGAGATGCCCTCGCCTTAGTCTCTGTGGCCTCAGAGGGGAAGGTCCTCCTAAGACGAGTTGCACTCACCATCCCAGATACTGGGAGAGATGGGCCTGAGCCAAAGAGGACCCCAAGTTGAAGCCTGGGGAGCTAATACAGCCTCAGCTCCATACTACCCTCTAATGCTCAGTATCTGCAGGAACATTGTAAATGTGAGTAAGGTCTCTTAGGGGAACAGATCATTCTGAGAATATTTTTTACAGTGTGTGTGTGTGGGGGGGGGTATGTGTGTGTGTGTGTGTTTGTGGTGTGTGTGGGGGGGTATGTGTGTGTGTTTGTGTGTGTGTGAGTGTTTGTGGTGTGTGTGGTGTATGTGTGTGTGTGTGTGCACGAGTGTGAGTGTGTGTAAATGTTTGTGAGTATATGTGTGTGTGTGGTGTGTGTGTGTGTTTGTGTGTGTGTGAGTGTTTATGGTATGTGTGGTGTATGTACGAGTGTGAGTGTGTGTAAATGTTTGTGAGTATATGTGTGTGTGTTGGAGGTCAGAGGTTCTCTCCTTCGACCATATGAGTCATTAGGTTTGGTGGCAAGCACCTTTGCCTGCTGAACCATCTTGATAGCCTAAATTATTCCTGCTTATCTTAATAAATCTAATCTAACTTCATAGGTCCTTAAAAGTAGAGAGCCTCTCCACAGCGGAACACCCAGAGAGAAGAAGGCAAAAGAAAACTAAATCACTGTTGCCGGTGTATACCTGCCTGCAAATATATAACAAATACACACATTATTCAAGTGTACACACAGATATTGTTTGTAACTGATACATGAAAGCGAAAGTAGTTGTACATGCTCATGAGCACTGCGTGGTTTCCATGTACTAAATTCATTTCGTGTCTAAATTAGGTTATTTATCACACATTTGACATTTCTTTATGTTGAAAGCTATGAAACATCTTCTAGCTCTTTGAAATTCCTGGAACTTTATTGTGTGGCCATCCCACTGTTTGGAGCACATGATAATCTTGGGCTCTTATCAACTGTAACCCCTGTTGACTGGCATTTCCCACCAGCTCTCCTGCAGCAAATACTTATTTCTTTATACTCCTAACATCTCCGGCATTCTCTCATATATTCCGTGAAACCAATCTTTCTTCTGTCCAGTGTAATTCTGCGTGGGTGTCTGAGTCTCCATTCTTGTTAATTCAGGGTCTTTTCTATGCCAGTCCCCATAGAGCATTCTGGAATTCCTTACATAAGAACCCAGGTTGATTTTTTTTAAGCCCATGACTATAGTCTTTGTGGTTTCCAAGCCAATTTGGCTGAAATATATATTCAAATAACTTTTCAAAGAGGAAGCATGGGAAATAAATGTCTGAGTCCTGTCTGAATGTGATTTCTCTTTTCCTTCACGCATGATTGACAGTTTGGCTGGATATAGAATTCCAGGTTTAAAACTATGTGAATTTGTCTGGTAGATACTGCCAGGGTGCTGTGTGTGTGTGTGTGTGTGTGTGTGTGTGTGTGTGTGTTGCATATGGAGTATCAGAGAATGTCTTCTTTTGCTTTTTTGTTGCTGTAATATGTTCAAAAGCTACTTGGGAAGAAGAGGATTTGCTTTATCTCTCGCACTTCTGGATTGTAGCTCATCACTGAGGGAAGTCAGGCCTAGAACTCAAGGCAGGAATGGAGGCAGAGGGCATGGAGGAACATTGCTCAGAGGCTTGGTTCACCTACTTCCTTGTACATCCCAGGTTCAGCATCCCAGGCATGGCACAACCCACAGTGGGCTGAGCCCCCCTATACCAATTAGCCATCAAAACAATACCCTCATAGATGGAGGCCAATGTGATGAAGGCAGTTCCTCAGTTGAGGTCTCCCACTACCACTACACACAGGTGTGTCATGTTGACAACTAAGTATGACAGAGGACAACCTCAGTAGTTGTTCCTAGGGTTTCTTCTACGTTTGGGTTTGATACAGGGTGTTCCATTGGCTTGGGACTTCAGCAAGTAAGCAGGGCTAGTTGGAGAGTGAGCTCCAGGGATCTGCCTGTCTCTGCGTACAATCTTATCAGGGCTGGGGTTACAAGTGTACACTGCTGTGCTCACCCTTTTAGGTAGGTTCTGGGGATGGAACTCTGTTCCACTGGCTTCTGAGGCAAGCATTTTACTGACTGAGGCATCTTCACAGTTCACGGTTCAACTTTTAATTAGGCATTTACTAAACCCAGCAAACTCTGGATCTGTTCCTTCGTCTTCTCATCTTTAACCCGAGAGAACAACAGTGCCCAGCTCACAGGTGTGACACAGGCTTATCGATCAGTATCTGTGTTGACAGTGTGCATTAGTTAGCATCGGCTAATTCATAGTCAGCATCATGCAAATGGTAGCCATTGTTATCTGGTCTCCATGGCTTCTGTTGAGAGCTATGACGCCCATCTGACGTCTACAAATTGATTTAGTTAAACAGGTTAAGGTGGGATGCTGAGACAGCTCCTTAGGCCATGCAATAAAGAGGGTGAGTGTGCTGGGTGTGGCATGTGCATATAGACCCTATATGGGCAACGGAGGCAGGAGGGTCCCTGGAGCTCACAGGCTGGCTAGTTAACCAGTTCATGAGTTCCAGGGTCAGAAAAAATGGTGGAGAGTAATTATTAACATCTGGCCAGTACATGTGCATGCATATGAGCACACAAACACTCATCCATGTACATTCATGTACAAGTCCTGTCTAAATGTGATTTCTCCTTTTCCCTCACTCTAGATTGACAGTTGGCTGGATATAGAATTCCAGGTTTAAAAGTATGTAATCTTGTCTGGCAGAGATGAAGTGTTGTGAAGAAAGTCAAAGCCCCAAAGGGTTCCAGGTTCAGGAAAAAAAAGGTGGAGAGCAATTATCAACATCTGGCCAATACACATATATGCATATGTGCATGCAAACACACATACACACACTCACATACACATACATACACACACTCACACACATACACACACTCACACACACATACACACACACACTCACATACACACACATACACATTCACACACACAGATACACACACACATACACACAGATACACACCCACATACACATTCACAGACACACACACTCACATACACACCCACATACACATTCACACACACACACACACACACACACACACACACTGCTTTTTTCCCCTTATAAATGTGTAGAGACTTCCAAGTATGCTTTGAAACCTCCCATTTCTTTTCCTGTCCACATGGTGTCTTCGCCCTACAATGCACAGACTCAGTGTTGCTCTTTGGCTCTGGGGATGCTCAAATGTGGTTAGTTCTAGCCTAACTCTCCTCCACCATCTTTGTTCGAATATTCTGATATTCCCTCTGTCTTGGATGCTGAACCTCTAATGTGACGTTTTCTCTCATATTCCAAAAGGAAGATTTTCTTGTCTTCAGACTACAGATATTCTCAGTGGGATTTTAATCACTGTGAATTTGAGTCCTTAGAAGCTCTGTTACTGGTGGCTTTGCTTATTCTCTAGAACTCTGCCCAGTGAGCTGTCCCACCAGGCTTGGGCGACTGGAGCATCAGCTCTACACTTTCTTTGGGTTCTTGAGAAATATGGGAAACCCCTGTTTCATGCATTCCACTAAGAGACTCGTTTGGGAGCCTGTGATCTGGGTGCTGTGGGTGCTACTAAGACGTATGAGCAGTGGCTTATGGTCTCGGTGCTTAAGAGCCTTTTCTGCAAATGGCGACATGCATACCACAGGTCCTCACAGAGGGGAGGCAGCAGAAGACTGTGGCGGGGCGCTAACAACAGGGGTGGCCCTTGACTGTGTACACGCGTGCTGGGGTATGTTGGTGTGTATAATGCATGTGTGTGTAGATATGCATGCGCATGTATGTTTATGCACTGTTAGTGCACATGTGGAGGCCCCGGGTTGGATTTGGAAATTTCCCCCAATCTTCCACATTGCTGCTTTGAGACAGGGTTTCTCAGTCAAGCCCTGAACTCGCTGATACTGCTGTCTCCTCAGGAAGCGTGCTTTGGGGATTCCAACTCTGACTTCTGGGGCTGCGGTGAGTGAGCTGTGGTACCCACCCCGAATTCACATGGCTTCTGGACTGAGGCTCCAGTGCGGCATGACATGTGCTTTAATTACCGAGCCATCTTCCCAGCCATCACCCTTAGATTTTGAGACAGGGTCTCTCACTGAGCCTGGAGCTTAGAGTTTGGCCAAACCTGCTGGCCAGTGAGCTCCAGAACTCCTGTGTCCCCCCTTCCTGAGCAGAAGTTTCAGACACACCTACCACCAAGGTAAACATGGCTTCTGGAGGATTAAACTCAGGTCTGAAGATTGGCACAGTAAACACTTTACTGACTAGGCCATCCCCCTGCCCCCCACCATCCCATGGAGCTGCATAACTGAATGTGGAGTTAGCAAGAAATCTGGTAACAGAAAAAAATTTCCAAAAACTCGACAGCCAACTATTAACCCCAAAATCAAATTCAGAAAGAATCCAATGCGTTTCTGACAGCGTTCATCTGCAACTTCAGTGTGGTGTCATTCTGAACAGGCCTGACTGTACACTGAACACACCAGTGTGTGTGGAAGGCCCACAGATGAGCCGGGCCTGAAGCACCTCGGCTCCAGTTCCAGGCTGCACACTTCTTAGTCCCCTATTCTACTGTCTGCTGCTTGTCTGCTAAGCTGAGGGAGTAATTACAGAAAACAAACACCTTTATTATTTCCCTACCATTATTCCTAGGCGTGCAAGTGTCAGACTACATCTTTAGACGGCATCACTTTTAGAAACTGCTGTTTGCATTGCTGGCTTTAGTTCCACTAAAAACTATTTTTTTTGGAGTGAATTTTGGCATTGGATGACGACAGAATTACCAAAGATTTCTGAAATGGCCCTAAACATACCTCTGCCATTTTCTAAGTATGTAATTATTCAAAGTGATATTCTCACGATTTATGACTAAAATCAAAATATTGATCAACTCTGAACAATCTCGAAGGTGATCAATATCCTTCACCATCAGACGTTCAGTTAAGATTTAATGATTTATAAAAATAAAAACATCCATCCTGTTAGTATAACAGTTTGCTTGACTTTAATTAATGATAAAAGTAAATGCTTACCAAAGAATTGTTTTAAAATAAATTTCTTCATAATATGTTATCAGTAAGTGTGCAATTTGCATATCTGTCTAATATACATATAGCTGGGGCTGCACAAACATTATTTCTTGAGCGAACAGAGGTCATGCATGGAAAAATTGAAGGTGCCCTGGTCTACAGATTGAGAAGTTTTGCTTTGGGCTGGAGAGATGGCCCAGCAGTTAGAAGCACTGGCTGCTCTCCCAGAGACCCATATTCAGTTCCCAGCACCCACATAGCAGCTCACAACCGCTTAACTCCAGTTCCAGACAACCTGACATACGCAGACAAAACACCAACGCACACGGAAACAAAAGTAAGTTATGCTTAGATATGAACTGCATAGACATGTGCTGGTCTCTTTGGGGCGCTGGCACAGGAGCTATTAGATGCCATAGTCAACGAAGGAGAGCCAGTAAAGGGTGATGTAAAAGAAATGACCGATCTACTGACTGATTGTCAGGCCAACAAACCTGCTGTCGGCAGAGCTCGCGGACAGTAGCGTCTGCTGCAGGTAGAAGTTATCCGCCTTTAGAAAAAGCTCAATTGTGTTGTGAAACCTTTCAGTTGATTAGACTAGCCCCAGCCTGGTACAGGGGAAAGACCCTCTTAGTGACCGTCATGTGGGCCCAGACGTTAGCTCGGTAGGCTAGGGTGGAAGGGGAGTGTCCGGCTCGGGCATGCTGCAGCAGGGATAAAGGCCCCGCAAAGGCTTCTTCCGGGACTGCGCTGAGGATCGGTGACCCTTCTGATGGCTGATATTGATTGTGAATTTGATGTGATTTAGAACAGCCATGGAAACAAACCCGGGGCTGCTCTAGAAAGGATTGCGCTGGCCGAGGTGTAGAGCCCCACCAATGTGCGGGCATCATCCATTTACCAGCCGGGGTCTCAGACGGAGCAGCAGCATCTGTCTCCTCGCTTCCTGACTGTGGCAGAAGTGTGATCCGCTCCTCCAGCTCCTGCTTTGTGACTTTGTGATGGAATGTATGAACTGTGAGCTGCAATAAACTTTCCTTCCTTAAGTTACTTTAAAGTATTTTCAATTACATTATTTATTTCATGTATGTGCGTGTGTGCGCACCATACATGTATAGGTCAGAAGAAGACAACATGTATGAGTCAGTTATCACCCACCATGTGGGTCCCGGGACTCACACTCCCACCACCAGCCTTAGCAGCAAGTGTCTTTACCTGATGACTGTCTTTTTGGCCCTTAATTTGCTTTTCTTGCATGTCCTTGCAGCAACAAGGAAAGTAACCAATACAATACACTACTGTTTTTATTTGAGCAGTTTGCCCCGGGTGTAGGGAGTGCTCTAGGACCACCCGAGGCTCTGCCCTGAGATAGTAAGGAGAGAAAAAAGATGGAAGGACTAAGGTTTCAGGTCCTAGCATGAGCCCAGCAGTGTGGATAAAAATCACCTCTAACCAAACAGGACCTATTGGGGGCCCCTCTCAGGGATTAGAACACTAGGTTCAGTGGTGAGAGGTGACAGCCAGAAAGCAAAGGAGGTTCTGGTGTGGCAGACAAGCAGGTGGGTGGCTGAGGTGGTGGTTTCCTTAGTTACTGCCTGAAGACATGTCTGACTTTCATTTGCTGCCTCAGCAGGTAGCGAGGTTTAAAATAATTCCGGGAGATAAAACACAAATCCCTAAGCCAGCATCCTAGGCCCTGGGCAGACTCCCAACACAGCTGTGGTACCCAAAAACTACGTCTCCAGCTCCTCTGATGTCCCCTTAGAAGCCATCTTTCCCTCCCCTGCAGCTCCGAGACCTCCTCACCCCAGCCCCTCTGAGCTCTGCTCCCAGCTGCTGATTTAGATTAGATCAGCAAATTTCTCCCAAAGCTACATAGGTGCACAGAAAGCACCAATCAAGGTTGGTGGCTTGGGCTGTCACCGTTTCCTCAGAGATCTGAGACTCGGAAAAGAAGCATATGAGGAGACAGGAGCCCAAATCTCTGGATGGTGGGATGCTGGGTGCTTGGACATCTGTGTGGGAGAAAGATCTGGAACACAAAACATGCTTGCACAAAAGCGTGGGTCCCTAGAGAATGCCAGAGCAGGAATTGCCTGCTGACTCACCCCCCCCTTTTCTTCTTGCAGAGGAGGGACTCAAAGCTAGAGGAAGTGATAGCCAGGGTTCGGAAGCCACAGAGAGACTGACTGTGTCAGGTCCCACTTTCCTGGGATGTAGGGATGCTGGCCCTGTTATAGCCAGCAAAGGAGCAAGGTTGGTTTTCCTAAGGCAGAGCATCCTGACAGATCCCAATGGGCCACACATTCCTGGGCATCACCGTGGAGACATTTTTTGAAATTTTGGTTTCTTTAAAAACACAGACTATTAAAAGAATGTGTTTTACTTTTAATCCCAAGTGTAGGGATACGGGGCTGCTTTGGACTGTCTACGGGGCAGCTGACTATGATTTGCCTCATGCTCTAGCAGAGGTGTGGTTTTTCCAGCTGCAATTTCTACAGTTGCTTGACATTTGGAGTTCTGGGAACTTTTCACAGGGTACGTGAATGCTAGGGCCCTGATAGGCAGGGTTGGTGGGTGCTGTTTAGTCAGTGGGTTGCAGTTTGTAAATAGTTATGATCAAAGAAGAAACAAAGGAAAGAAATTAGACTCATGGATCTCTCTCTTCCCTCTACCCTTTCTCTCTTATCTAGTGATAGGGGGAGAAGCCAGGGGGCTGGGTGGGGGTAAAGGGTAGGAAGAAGGAGAAGCCACAAAGTAGCAAAGCCCAGCTATTCCGCCACCCTCTCTGACCACCTGACCCAGCGTTGTAGCATCTGTGCTAACCCTGCTTTCTAACTTGGACTTGGGCAGCCTAAGCTTCCATGCACTCCAGATCTGACGAGCACAGAGTGACTGAATTCTGACTTGTGGGGAAGGGGCTCCTTTAGGGTCAGAGGCTGCCTGGAACGGCAGTGCTGAGACAGTGAGACACGTCCTGCCTATGGTGTCCCCCAAGGCCCTGCTACTGCACAGCGATCACCTCACTATGCTTTCTGCTTCCTTCACAGTCTCCTCCCTGCTGCCCATCACCCGGTACCACCCAATCACCCGGTACCACCCAATCACCCGGTACCACCCAATCACCCGGTACCACCCAATCACCCGGTACCACCCAATCACCCGGTACCACCCAATGCTTAAGCAACTGTTAGGTGAGTGAGAGGTGGACAGTGGATGGATGTTGGGTGGATGGTTGATGACTGGCTGGATGTAGGGAGGACAGTGTGAGATAGATAAAGGGATGGACAGATGGTCGGGTGTTGGATGTGTGCGTAGATGGTGTATGTATGTGTGTATTAATGTAGTAAATAGTGTATGCATGTTATGTATGTAGTAGATAGTATATGTATGTATGTATGGCATATGGATGTGTGTATGTACGTATGAATGGATGGATGGATGGATGACAGATTGAGAGCAATGGGTGGATATTGTGTGCATAGATGGTGTATGTACATATGCATGCATGTAGATGGTGTATGTATGTATGTTGAATGTGTGAGTAGATGGTGTATGTGTGCATGTATGGATGGATGTAGATGGTGTATGTATGTATGCATGTAGAAGATGGTGCATGTATGTATGTATGCATGTATGTATGTATGGAGATGGTGTATGTATGTATGCATGTATGTAGATGGTGTATGTATGTATGTTGGATTGTTGGATGTGTGAGTAGATGGTGTATGTATGCATGTATGGATGGATGTAGATGGTGTATGTATGTATGTAGTAGATGGTGCATGAATGTATGTATGCATGTATGTATGGAGATGGTGTATGTATGTATGTTGGATCGGTGAGTAGGCGGTATATATATATATGTATGTATGGATAGATGTAGGTGATGTATGGATGCATGTATGTTGATCTGTGAGTAGATGGTGTCATGTATATATGTAGCTAGTGCATGTATATATATATGTATGTATGTAGGTATGCATGTATGTATGTATGACTGAATGAGAGTAGTGGTGGTTGTGAAGCTGACTAGATGTTAGGCGAATGGAAGAATGAGTGAACTGTCCCGGTTAATTTATGTCAACTTGACACAATCTAGTGTCATTAGCAAGGAGGGAGCCTCAACTGGAAAACAAAAGCCTCTATAAGATTGGGCTGAAGGCAATCCTGTAGGACATTTTCTTAATTAGTGATTGATGAGGGAAGGGCCCAGCCCATTGTGGGTGGTGCCGTCCCAGGGCAGGTGTTCCTGGGTTCTACAAGAAAGCAGGCTGAGCAAGCCATAAGGCATAAGGCAGTAAGCAGCACCCCTCCATGGCTTCTTCATCAGCTCCTGCCTCCAGGTTCCTGCTCTGTTTATATTCCTGTCCTGACCTTCTTTGATGACGAACTGTGATGTGAAGTGTAAGCTGAGCCAACCCTTTCCTCTCCAAGTTTCTTCGGCCACAAGGTTACATCACAGCAACAGTAGCTCTAACTGAGGCAAATACGGATGTACTGTGTTTCCAGAGAAACTTCTAGTCCTCCAGGCCACCTCCGCGAGGAGCCAGGTACACTGGTATACCCATGAGTCTAAGCACTCAAGTAGCTGAGGCAGGAGAGTTAAAGTTCCAGGGCAGCCTTGTCTGTGCAGTGAGACTCTGCACAGGATAATAATGAATAGTATTAGTTATATTTGTAGCATGAGAAAACTGAACCCTGGAAGTGTCAGGGTTTTTGTTTGTGGCCATCTTTCCAGTTCAGCCCAGAGATCAGACTCTGTCTTCTTAACTCCTTGTTCGGGGCTGTGTAATATGTAGTGAGCCATCCAGGGGCAATGGAGACCCCTTTCTATCACAGCCCTCAGCCGCTTTCTCAGAGAAACAGAAGGGGCCACATTGGCTCTACATACCTGGCCACGCTTTAGTTGGAATCTCTGGCCACTCCACCTTGGCTGCATGCGTGGTGTGACCCACAGAAAGAGAAACCCAACTCTTTAGGCAGCCTGTGACCCACCATGCCTTCCAGTTCCTCTAAAAATTCCCTAAAGCAAGATTAGGTTTTCCCGAAATCTCTCCTCGGTGGCCCGGCCAGAGCAGGCTTTGCCTTCCCACAGCCCCGCTGAAGTGGCCGGAGGGAGACACACTGATCTCTCACCCAACTACAGCACCATGTCACACTGTCACCATGACACACAGCCTCCGTGAGAAAATGAACTCAGAGTCAGCTGCAAGCCATCATGTAGGAATTGGGAGGGAGGCGAGTATGCGGAAAGTCTTAGTAACCCTTTTCCTATTGGTATTTGTGTTTTAAGCTGTATTAAAAATACTTTCCGAGTTTTAAAAGGATTACAAAAGCCCACAGTAAATTTCTAAATGTTAACATGTCATCTTTGTTCTATATTTCTTTTTTCACACATGTGTGTTGTGGGTGGACACACATGTATTTATGTGGTACATATGTACACAGGCATGTATTAGTTTTCTGGAGTTGAGCACGAGCTTCTGCCTCTGAGCACTTCAGCATGCCTCGTCTCTAAGGGGAAACAGTCTTTGGTTCCTTGTTTGGAGCATCCCTCCCCCTCCTCTATAGGACTCTCTCATGGGGTTTGTATGGTGCCTTTGTCACTGGGTTAGATTCAGATTGCATCATAAGTTTGGCCAGCCACCCTTTCTTGGAGCATCTTATGGGTAAGGAGCCAACATGGATGTGTCCCTTTAGAGGGAGGTGACTTGACTGCTCATCCGGGAGCGGGGGGCAGGGGGCTTGCCAGGTTTCTGCACTGTAAAGTTGTGAGGCATAAGCAGGGCTGGAGAGACGGCTTGGTGGACAGTGCTGTCCCGGCAGCCAGCCAAACGGATGAGCTCCAGGCTCAATGAGAGACTCGGGAGAGAAGCCGAAGTCACTTCATGTCAACCACTGGCCTCTACACAATCATGCATGAGTAATAAACACACACGTATGCTCCCACACAGACACACACGCACACGTATGCACACACACAAACACAGAGCATGACTATCGGGAGAAGAAATTGGAGGCTAGTGATACTCTGTTCCTGATTTTCGCCACCCATTGACTGTTTCTGACTAGAGATTGCCTTGGGATTAACCAGAGCAGGTGCTCAGAACCCAGCCTCCAGCGACACGTACCCGTTGGAACCCGTCTGTGTGCCCTGTGGGCCCCCCTTCTGTCTCTCTCCAGCCCAGACCAAGGCCTTTGCTTTTACCATGGGCAATAACATTACTCTGATTACTAAGTAAGTCATTTAGTCACTCACCTTGAAATAATTATAGGTTCTCAGAATATGTGCATCTCAGAAAGATGACAGCAAGAGGCCCCACATGCCATTTGCCCCTCCTCTTCTCTCCCCCCCCCCCCGCCTGCCTTCTTAAGTTGTTTTATCCATAAGTGGACTTGCATGTTTTCAGACTGGACTCTTTTTTCATTTGGCATGTCCTTAAGGGTCACCCAGTCCCTCTTGTTGGCCTTCATTCTTTTGAGAAGATAAACAACCCAAATAAAACCGAGACAGTCTACACATGGATATAGCAAGTTCATCTGATGGTTCACATGCTGTGAGATGGTTTGTCTGGTCCTTTAGTCTGGGGCTGTTACAAGTAGAGTTGGCCAAGAACAGTCACAGCCAGCTGTTATGACTCTGGGCTAAGGACAGTCACAGCCAGCTGTTGTGACTCTCTGGGCTAAGAACAGTCACAGCCAGCTGTTGTGACTCTCTGGGCTAAGGACAGTCACAGCCAGCTGTTATGACTCTGGGCTAAGGACAGTCACAGCCAGCTGTTGTGACTCTGGGCTAAGGACAGTCACAGCCAGCTGTTGTGACTCTGGGCTAAGGACAGTCACAGCCAGCTGTTATGACTCTGGGCTAAGGACAGTCACAGCCAGCTGTTATGACTCTGGGCTAAGGTATCTATTGTGGGCGCTCTGAATCATGCGTTCGTGTTTAGACTAAGAAGCTACCAAATTGCTACAAAATCATTACATCTTTCCTTTAAATATTTTTACAAAAAGTTTTTAAATTTTGTGTGTGTGTGTGTGTGTACGTGTGTGCGTGCTATATGTATGTGGGTGCCTGTAGAGGCCAGAAGAGGGCATCAGATCCTCTAGAGGTGACCTTGGAGGCATTTGTGAGCACCCTGATATGGGAGCTGGGGACTGAACTCAGGTCTTCAGGAAAAGCAGCAAGTGTTCTTAACCAATGAGCATCTTTCCAGCCCTTATTCTCCATCACTGGTTGCCAAAGGAACTGCACATCTTCACCATCCCGTACTTAGAACCCTCACTCTTTCTTGTTTGGACCATTCTCAGGCGTGCTATTGTGGCTTAGGTTGCATCTCTTTGGCTTTAAGGCTGAGCATCCCTTCACTGCCCATCTTCTGTCTTTACCTCTTTGCTGAAACAGTTCCTGGTTTTGCTCACTTCCAAACTGGATTGCCGAGTCTTGAAACACTTTAGAAATGGTATTGCTTGTCTGCTTGCTTATTTATTATAAACACAAGTACAGAAAATATCATGCACCCAAATTCATCAGACCCCAAGTCTATACATCTCTGTATGAACTTCTATACGGTTAGACCAGCCAAAGCTGGGGAGTTACCCAGTGGCTCTCACACTTCTGCTTGCTAGTGTATGTTTGTGCACTTGTCCACCAATAAGAGAAAAAATGCCCATGGCAGCATCATAACTCATGTCTATCTGTATGGCTTCCCTCATCCTTAATCCTTAGACTTTCTTTTCTCTGTCTGTCTGTCTTGCCTCCTTTCTTTATTTTTTGGTGTTTGTTTTGTTTTTGTTTTGAGACAGGGCTTCTCTGTGCAGCTCTGACTGTCCTGGAATCCACTCTGCAGACCAGGCTCTACATATTAGAGTGTACCTACCTGTGAGTTTTTGAAAGTTCTAAAAAGTATATATCCTTGGGGCCAGCAAGATAGCTCAGTGGATAAAAGTGCCTGCCACCCAGGACACACACAGGGGAAGGAGAGAACCAACTTCCGCAAACTGTCCTCTGATCTCCATATGTGTGCTGTGGCACACATACCCACTCACGTGCACACACATGCTCATAAAATAAAATGGAAATTAATTAAACTTTAAAGTAGATGTTCTAGATGTAAGTCCTTATTTGGACACATGGTTGGCAAATATTCCTCACTCTTTTCTTGCTCAAACAGTTCTTGCTTACCTTTAAGATAAGCCATTCAACTAGTGAAGACTTTTCTAGAATTCGAGTTATGAGGATCCCTTTCCTAGTTAGTATAATAGATGAGGAATGCAGGTGCAGAGACATGAACAGAATCTATGTAGGGTCTGGGGAAACTTAGCTAGAATTTAGGGAGGAATGAGGCCAAGGACATGGCTTGTCAAAGTTCCTGTGCAGCTAAAGGCTCAGTGCGAAAGTCAGTTCGTTTCCAAGGAAATCCCCACCCAGCCTTCTCTAGATTGCTCTGTCTCCACACCCAGCCTTCTCTAGATTCCTCTGTCTCCACACCCAGCCTTCTCTAGATTGCTGTCTCCCATCTAGCCTTCTCTAGATTGCTCTGTCTCCCCACCCAGCCTTCTCTAGATTGCTCTGTCTCTCCACTCCAGGTTTATGAACTAGTGATTCCCAGATCCCACATGGAGGTTCAGAACTGGCCCTAACTCCAATTCCAGGGTAGCTGGAACCCTCCTGTGACTTCTGAGGGTCACCAGGCACACACATATACTTGCAGGCATTTACCTGTTCACATAAAGTAAACCCGAGGACAGGGAAAGAGAAAGCCTACGCCGGGCTAAGGATGGGGTCGGGTGGACTGACAAGGAAGTCAGAGGTGAAGTTGGCTGTGCAAGATGG
This sequence comes from Micromys minutus, assembly GCF_963924665.1. Lineage (NCBI taxonomy): Eukaryota > Metazoa > Chordata > Mammalia > Rodentia > Muridae > Micromys > Micromys minutus. The sequence goes on along the minus strand of NC_137985.1, from coordinate 51,604,645 downwards.
GGTGCGGAACACACGGGGTTAGAGGCCAGGACAGGAAGAACCCCTTCCATCCATGAGGGGTGGAAAGGAAGTCTGAGCCAGCTTCTTTCCCACCGCTCCTGGTGAACACATGAACCTGTGAACCCGCGTCTCTGGGCGAGGTGAGGTCGGAGACACATAAGATTGCTGGGAGAAACAACAAAAGAATACATAAGCAAAATCCACCTCTGGGAGGTAGAGGGTGAGAGATGTTTGTCCAGAAGAGAAAAAAAGGCGAAGAATTGTCCCGCCTTGATTGACAGTCAGTAAATACCTGCGGAGACACACCAGCGCCCAGCACCTGGAGACTTGCCACCTTTATCTTAAAGACCGTCATGTGCCGTAAATACTCCCATCCCTATTTTTAGAAAAACTTATTTGAATTTTGTGTATATGGGTGCATCCGTGAGGCACATGTGCGATGTCCTCTGAGATCCTAAGATGGCGTCACATAGATCCTCCTGGACCAGGGTTACAGATGGTTGTGAGCCACCGTGAGTGAGCTGAGGTTGAAATGCAGGTCCTCTGGAAGAACAGCCAGTGATCTCAACAACTGAGCCATCCAACCCTCTATCCTTATTTTACAAATGAGGAAACTGAGGCCCAGAGATGAACGCACTTGAGAGATGATAGCTCCACATTCCAATACCATGTTGTGGTCCTGTGAGGCATTTACTCTGAAGTTCGAGAACATTGAAGAGTCACAAGCACGCAGTAGACACTTTTTGTAATGTTTGATAATACTAGCCTTCATTTGCTTCCTCGCATAGAAGAAAACTCCTTGTAACTTTAAAACGGACTTGTTTAGTACATGTTCACACGATCTGGGTGGGATTCTTTGCTCTTCTGATTTAGACATTGCTTGCTGACATTCTACTAGAGAGACACGGGCTTTAGCTTCCCCTCTCTCACCCAGACATATGTAGTTCACACATACACACCCCCAGTCTCCACCCTCCCAGGACAAACATACAGCAGGTAATTTGCACAAACAAGAGCCTTTGGTGACAGTATGTGACCAAGGGCAGCCACCGTGCGTGGCTGACTCAGACTGAACTTGTTTCTGGTCCCTTTACCGCACACGCTCTGTTTTCTTTGCAGTTGATCTTTGCTCCTGTCCTTGTTTCTGAGAGTTCTAGGAACTCATTAATTCCCCGTTGAAAATGGCTGCCTGATCCACACAGCAACCTGCCACAACCGGCACACATCTAGCACGCTGCAAATCCTTCTTTTCCACAGGCTTGGTGGGACTTTTGAATTTTTCTCCTGCCTGAGATTGATTACAATCTCTGCCTAGGGCCTCGCTGTCATCCTGGCTTCTCCCAGAATTGTCATTTTGAGGTTTGGAGACTCCTCTCATATCTGTTTTCCTTTTTTCGCTTCTTTTTCTTTCTTCCTTTCCCTTCCCCCCTCCCTCTCTTCCTGATTCTTTCCTCTCTTCTCCTTGTCCTCCTCCCCTTTCCCTTCCTTCTCCTCCTCCTTCTTCCCTCCTTTTCTCCCCTCCTCCCTTCTTTCTTTTCCTTTCTCTTTAGAGACAAAGTCCTGCTATACGCCTTTGGCTGGCCTGGCGCTCACTTCATAGCCCAGGCTGGCCTCATACCCACAGCTTTCTCCATCCTGGGATTGAGCCAGGCGTCCCGGCTTCGCACCTTTATTTTCCTTAACCCTCTCCCTCATTTTCATTGATGTCTATTTTCTTCAGACACTTTCTGACAGGAATGCACAGGGGTAAACAGCCGAGTAATGAGGACCTCATGCCTGCTTTCCTCCAGAGAACAGGTCTGCGGTGTGTAAAGTACAGTCAGCTCTCAGGGAGACACAGGAAAAGATGGTGGTGAGTCTTAGCCTTCCCCCGCTGTCTGTGCTGACCCCCACCCTTGGTTGTACCTTCTGCCCTTCATCTCAGAACACGGACTGCATTTCATCTCCGGGTTCCAGCCGTGTGGAGGTGAGCCGTTGCCTGCAGGACGAAGGAGAGGCAGGCATCGAGAGTTTTAATTGCCTCTCCGTGAATTGCTCTCACTCACAGTGACCCTTGGTTTTGACCCATCTCTTTACCTCCTTTCACAAGCACACACTGGTGTCAACTCCTGAAGCTTTGGAGGATTCTGCCGTTTCCTTCAAGTTGTCTTTCAGAGTTTCCCGATGCCAGCTTAAGGGTCCTTCTTACTTCTCCTGCTGAGTTGACAGCCACTCGTCTGCGTGCTGTCTACAATACCGTGACACATTTTCTCTTACATTACTGATCCTTGTGGCTTTGTGCCGTGCCTTCTTGATGCTTGTCTTCCTTCTCTGTCTTCATCTGGAAACACAAAGCTTGCCGTCCCTCCCCGGATGCAGGCATCCCATGCTAACAGCTGACACGAGCTGCCACTTCTCAGCCACAGCATCTCAGAGGCAGAAAAGATAAGAGCCTGTTTCAAAATGATATATGGTTCCTGGAGAGGAATCACCACACCTGAAACTTAGACCGACCGGAGCAGAATCTTCTGGGCAATTTGGAACAAGACATTTCACTGTGTTGTCTGGATCAAAATGTTTGTACTGGAAAAAAAAAGTGAATACTAGCTGCATCTGTCCACAGAGATATGGACAATCGAAGGCGGTGTCAGGGAGATGTGACCCTTTGCATAGTTTCAGGCACCAGTGTGGTATCTGGGATCAACACCACTGGCCTGTAACTCAAGAAGCACATGGGGCTGGGCTAGGTTCACAGGATTCAGAGATGGAAAAGGCGCATCTCTTCCCCAGAAAGATTTTGTGTTACAAAAGATGAGGCAGATAAAAGTCTAAAGACGGTACTTCAGAGCATGGGAAAGACAGACAGCAATGCAGCCCTCCCGGGTGAAGAAACAGAGGGCTTCCATGTAGCAGGAAGTGAGGAGGATGTTCAGACAGAAAGGGGCAAGGATAAAAGAGACAAAGTGGCATTTGCCCAAGGCACCATAGGACTAGAGCTTTGAAGCTGCCTAGGGCCAGCCTGCATCCCCTGCACCCACCTGCACTCCCGGGTACACACCTGCATCTGCCAGCATCCACTAGCACCTGCCTGCACCCACCTGCATAACCTGTACCCAGCTGTACCTGCCAGTGCCTGCCTGCACCTGCCTGCACCCTCCTGCACCTGCCTGCACCTGCCTGCACCTGCCTGCACCTGCCTGCACTTGCCTGCACCTGCCTGCACTTGCCTGCACCCTCCTGCACCTGCCTGCACCTGCCTGCAACCTCCTGCACCTGCCAGCACCTGCCTGTACCTGTCTGTACCAGCCTGCACTCTCTTGCACCTGTCAGCACCTTCCAGCACCTGCCAGCACCTGCCTGTACCTGCCTGTACCTGCCTGTACCTGCCTGTACCTGCCTGTACCTGCCTGTACCTGCCTTTACCTGCGTACACCCTCCTGCACCTGCCAGCACCCAACTGCACCCTCTTTGAATATGATCTGTCAATGAGAAATGATGTGCATATGACAAGGCAGGATGTTCCTATGGAAAGGTTGCCTCTGACAACCTAGGGTGGCTTGGCCAAAGGCCAGTCAGAGTCTGAGTTCCATTAGGACCCTGTTCTCACTGTCCAAGGAAAATGTGATGGGGTCCCCAGTGGGGGAAGGGAAGGGAGATAAGGATGAGCCTGTGAGCTTTAAGTTTTGTTTAAGCTTCATAATGAGGTAAGCAAGGTTGAGATGTCTAGACTCTGTGTTGAGTATGCAGCCTGCGGGCTGGCTAGTCAATGGAGTTATTCCCTGGACTAGGAAATACAGGAGGAAGAATAGGTTGGAAATTAGGAAAGCAGAAGGTTTCAGTGTAGGCATGCATAGTGTGACAGGCCTGAAGGATATGGAGAGGGTGATCATTGTGGAGAACATGTGAGTCAGAGGCAAGGAGAGAGACAGCAGTCACTCAGGTGTCTACCATCATCACCATCATCACCATCATGAGCCTCCATCCCCACCCCCATCATCATTACCACCATCAGCCCCACCCCCATCATCATCATCATCATCATCATCATCACCATCAGCTCCACCCTCATCATCATCATCACCACCATCAGCCCCACCCCATCATCATCATCATCATCATCACCATCAGCTCCACCCCCATCATTATCATCATCACCACCATCAGCATCTTCCTTACCACCATCATAATTATCATTGTTACCACCGTCATCACCAATACCATCATCACTTCACAACCGTCATCACCACCACAACTACGATCCCCTCATCAGCATCCTCCGTGCCGTCAAATGACCATCCCACCCCATCTCCAGATTGTGACAACTATTCCATCTTCCATCAGGTCTTCTACCATCTGCCTCACCACCACCACGACGGCTACCAGTACCAACCAATATTCAGATTTCTTAGGATCACAGCTCCCCAAGAATATAGAAATCAGTATCTCTTCTAAGACAGAGGGAAGTTACCGGGGCCCTGGCCTACCGCAGGGCAGGAATGCGGAAACCATGACTGTGTATCACTGGTGAACAAGTGAACGTCGGAGAGTTGCCGGCCCCTCACCGTCCAACCTGCTTGCCCCAGGGATCTTCTGAGTGGTTTGTATAGAGTTCTTCAACCAAGCCCTACCATGGTAGCGTCTGCAGTCAGCGAGGACCCACCACTGAAGGCAGAAGCCCTCAAGCCTATTTAGGCAGTGCCAAAGTACAAGCCTCCACTCCACCATCCAAGTCTAACCTGCTATGAACTCTAAAACCATGAGAAGTGCCTTCAACTTCCCTGCCAACCCTTCCCCGGATTCCAGCTGTCTTGCTTCAGAACCATTGGGACCAGTGGTTCTCAACCTGCGTGCTCATGAACACTTTAGGGGTCACATACCAGATATCCTGCTTATCACATACTTACATTATGATTAAAAATATTTTATGATGGGGGGCTCACCGCAACCTGAGGAATTGTATTAAAGGGCCGCAGTGTTAGGAAGGTTGGGAAACACTGCTCTAGTCCCTTCTTTATGCTTCCGACTTCTTTCGCCGCCTCAGCTTTTCCTGAAAACATGTTCCCTACTGGGACACCTCCTCTGAGAGTCTTGTGATAATGGTTAATCTTAGTTGTCTGTGCGATGCCAAGCTGGAAAGGGGGTCCTCCACTGAAGACTTGCCTCTGTCAGATTGCTGTGAGCTTATCTGCAGGATGTTTTCTTGGTTGCTAATTGATGTAGGAGGCTCAGCCTAGTGTGGGTTATCCCACTCTTAGGCAGATAGACCTACGCTGAATAAAAAGGCCACCAATGGGCTGGAGAGGCAGCTCAGCTGTTTAAGGATAACTAGCATTCATAACCAAAACATCAAGAACGCTAACTGAACATGAGCCAGGAGCAAGTTAGCAAGCCGCACATCTCCACGGTCCCTGCCTCAGCTTCCTGCCCCACTTCCTTCCTGCTGTCTTCCCTCAACAATAGAATGTAGCCTGTGAGAAAAAAGAGCCCGTTCCTCTCTGGGTTGCTTCTGGTCAGAGTGTTTTTATAACAGCAGTAGGAAGCAAAGGAGGACACATGTCCAGTGGTGGTGAGTTTAGGTGGTGATCTCCTGGGACCTCCGAACCATCTCTCAGACTCCTCTAACAGACTCCACCCCTCCCCTCCCCCCAGCTGGTCTACTCCTCTTTTGGGGCCAGGCTTTTAACACGCACTGGCAGTGGCTGCCCTGGGGTTCGGTTTCTTTCCCTGTACATTGGGAATAATGCCACTTCTGTAGGGCTGTCGCCAGCACCTGGTGACAGAGCATTTCTCAGCAGATTGTGACACTGCCTGACACCTTGCTATAGGGCCATCCTTTAATTTCTCTACCATACAGGTTTGTGCTCTGGCGTTATCTTCCTGGGCACTACTGAGAGAAGGGCAGGGTCTTCCTTGAATACCCACGCAGTCTTCCACAGTTCTGCTCATACTAGGTGCTCAATAAATGTTCACGTGACTGAGTGAGCCAGCTAATGGCTGTTTAACACCCTCATTCTTGCTCACTTGAGGCTTAAGTGTAAAAAAATAGAATGAACTTTTTACACTCATGTGTGTCTTCTCCAACCAATCAACATTCATGGGTGGTGGTGGTGGTGTGTGTGTACTTGTTTCTGTGTGTGTGTATATGTGTATTTGTGTATGTAAATGTATATGTATGTTTGTGTGTTCGTGTGTATGTGTTTGTGTGTATATGTATGTGTTTGTGTGTGCTTGTTTGGTGTGTATGTGTGTGTGTTTGTATGCATTTGTGTGGGTATTCATATGTGTTTGTGTGTATGTGTGCTTGTGTGTACATGTGTGTTTTTGTGCATATGTGTGTGTTTGTGTGTTTTTTGTGTTTGTGTGTGTATTTGTGTATGTGTGTGTGTGTTTGTGCATGTGTGTGCATGTGCTTGTGTGGTGGGGGGTTGCTTGCTCTTCTCCATTGATGCAGATATGCCAGGTAGAAGTGTAAAAGTTGTTGAACTGTAAAAGTTAGCCTGAGGCAGCAGAGGATGTTCCCATGGGTTTGTGGATGGCCCTGCACCACTCGGAGTCCTGGCACTGGTGAGACGGAAGCAGCAGCTCTCTAGTGCCACTGAGCATTAGACTCTCTGGGAGACTTTAAACGTAACTGTCCACAGGCTCCTCCCTGGGCCAGTGAAATACATGTCTTCAGTGGTAAGGACCTGATCATCTGTCATTTAAAAACCTCCCTGGGGGACTCCATTGGCAGCTGAGCTTGAAGACCTGTGGGGTAGAAAGACTCGTGGGCAGGACAGGGCAGCATGTGCCCTGGAGGTTGTGTGAGTATTCCTAAGAGCGCTGTTTCCCTCCATAGTTGCCATATCTGCTGTCTCTGCTCTTTTTCTTTCTTTCTTCCTCTTTTTTCTTTTTTTTTTTTCAAATTCGCCTCCAGCTCACTCTCCCTGCTGACGAGTCAGAACAGCCCAGTCCAGCACCTGCACTAATAACGCTGCTGTATCCCCAGGGAGATGAGGAGCCCCCTCTGCTCAGAGCCCCTCGCCTATCAAAGGCAGAGAGCCTTGGGAGGGGATGGCAGGACTTACATGGGTAACTCCAATTAAGACAAATGTCAGCTCTCTCTCCACAGGCTGTCCATGAGCTGCCTCAAGCACAGTACAGGCTGGGTGTAGGGAGCAATAATGCTTAGTCTAACTCAGGCTTTGACAGGCACAGCCAGAGGAAGCAAGGAAGAATATAAGCAAAAGGTGGTTCTGGCCTAGATGCCCTGCTGGGGGGGGGTGTGGGTGGCCTGGAGTCCCATCTCCCTTTGGAATGACTCCTGAAGGAGCCCCACTAGAGACATGGGGCCACAGGTCCTCCAGTGCAAAGATCATTTTAAAGCCAATTTGAAGGGATTCTGCCGTTTCCAGTCCCAGGGTCCCCAGAGTTGGCTGATGTTTTCCCAAACCTGCGCAAGGGTCCCCGATGAACCAAAGTCAACCTTTGACCAAAGCGAGGCCCTCAGAACCACAGTGTAATCTCTTTGTGTTACTGTGACAAGAGCCACAACTAAACGCACCTTAGCGGAAGAAAGGATGTACTTATTTATACACTGTGAAATGTCAGAGCAGGAACTCAAAGCAGGAATTAAAAACACAAACCAAGGAGGCACACCGCTTGCTGGCTTGCCCACGGGCTAAGCCTAGCTGGCTTTCTCAGATAGCCCAGGACCACAGGCCTAGGGATGATGTTCCCACAGTGGTCGGACCCTTCTACAAAAATAAATATTCAAGACACTCCCCACAGACATGTCCACAGGTCAGTGTGATCTAGCCAACCACTCAGTCTAGGTTTTCCTCTCAGATGACTCGGGTCTAGAGTCTAGGCTGTGTCAAGTTGACAATGGGCAGACCAGCAACTTAGGTACCAGGAAGACGGTTAAAATGAAGAGCCACAGTCCCCTCAGCCCCTAACCAACCAGAGCCTGAAGATTGTCCTAGGACTTGGTGATGGGGGTGGAGATCAATGATGGTCGCATGCTGGAAATACAGACCGGACTCAGGCGAGACTCACCGTGGCAGTGTGTGGGGACGGAAGTTGCTGTGGTATCGGATACTCACATTCCGGCTCAGCTCAGCGCCTCCTGGGTAAATCATTTTTCCAGGCCATAAACGTGGAACAGTCATTGTCTAGGCACAGGAGGGGCAATTCATAGAAAAGGGTCTGAGGGGAAGGTGCTGTTTGACAGAGTGAGACAGGTAACATCAGGAAGAGCTGAGGTTAGTGTCTCACCTACAGATGCACTGACGGATGTGGCTCTGTGGAGTTCCACCCTTAACTTTGCATGTTTCAACAAGGCACAGCCATTACCCGTGTGTGAGCCATCTTCTGCCACTGAGGCAAACATCCCCAAGCAATCAACACAGAGGAAGAAAGATTTTGGTTCACAATCTCAAGGAGCTAGGCCCTTGGTTACTTGGCAACCTTGCTCTGGGTCTGTGGTGGGACAGAGCATCATGACAGATTTTCTGGGGTGAAGGAAAGTTGCTCACTTAATGCCATGAAGCAGAAAAGGAGTATGCTGGCGTTTCCAGAACAAATTCCCTTCCTTAAAGTTCACTAAGAATCCTGAGTTCAAATCCCTTGTCATCCGGTCACTTCCAATGCTCTGACACTGGGGACCAAGTCTTTACCACATGAGCTTGGGTAACATTTCAGATACTGTGGGTATTGAAGAGACGTCCCAGCAATTAAAGAGTATTGAATGCTTTTGTAAAGGATCTGAGTTTAGTTCTTAGCACCTCTGTGATAGCTCACGACCACCCATAACTCCCGATCCGTGGGACCTAGAACCTCTTTAGACTCCAAATGTAGACTAGACACAAAAGTTGGTGTACACACACACACACACACACACATGCAGACAAAACACTCACGCACATAAAATAAAGTGAATAAACCTACCTTTTTAACCAATCCCGAGCTCCACAGAGATGACTCAGTCAATAAAATGCTTATTACATGAACATGGAAACTTGTTTGATTTCCCCGCCAGAACCCACATGATAAAGCAATGCTTGACAGCATGTGTATACCCAGTGGGGACAGGTTGACAGCGTGTGTATACCCAGTGGGGACAGGAGCATCCCTGAGCTCTCTGGTTAGCTCCTCAAGACAAATCAGTGTGCTCCAGATTCAGCAGAAGACTCTGGCTAAAAAATTTAAGGTAGAGAACACATGAGGATATCTGAGTTGAGTCTCTGGCCTCCTCATGTGAGTATGCACATGTATCCACACGCATGAAGTACAATGAGTATGTACATGTATCCACACACATGAAGTACACTGAGTATGCACATGTATCCATATGCATGAAGTACAATGAGTATGCACATGTATCCACATACATGAAGTCCACTGAGTATGTACATGTATCCACACACATGAAGTACACTGAGTATGCACATGTATCCACATGCATGAAGTACACTGAGTATGCACATGTATCCATATGCATGAAGTACAATGAGTATGCACATGTATCCACATGCATGAAGTACACTGAGTATGCACATTTATCTACACGCATGAAGTCCACTGAACAATACTCATTTACTAATGGGGAAATGACCGTCCATATTCGTAGAACTAAGAAAGAGGGAGTCTTTGGAACCCAGCAGGAGTCTCTGTATAGAACGCATGTGCTTAGCCAGCACAGTGACTGAGCCCTCTCCTTGGTACCAATGTCCACCTCTTCCTCATGCAACCAAGAAAGCTTCCTCTCCAGTCCATCCCAGGGCTTGCTTCTAATTAGAGGGCTGTTATCCAGAGACCAAGGAGATTGGTGCCCTATGCACCAAAAGGCGAAATCACCATATCTGCTTTGCTCCTTCTCCAGTGAGCCCAGAATTATGGCCATACATAGCACAGGTCTTGGTGACACCCAGGAGCTTGTGAACAGCTTCCTGCCATCCCCAGGAGGCTGCGTGTGTCATGAGAAACCCATCTGGAGGTTACTGCAGACAGAGTTACAATATCATGGGCAGAGACAGGGCTTCCAATTCTAGGTCTGTGTGCTCACAGACACAGGCAAGAGTCATCGCTGCAGGCTTCAGTTTACTCCTCAGTAAAACAGGAATAACCAAACCAAACCAAGGGATGGGAGATGCTTGTTGAGAAGGTCCAGCCCAGTGGCTGACTCAGCAGTTGTCATGGATACCATCTCTCTCCACCATCACCTCCAGCATCCTTTTCCCTACAAAGACCAGGAATATAGCTCAGCAGCTAAGGCACTTGCTGCATACACAGCCAATGTGAGGACCAGAGTTCAGGTCCCCAGAACCCACGTAAATGCCAGGTGAGCATGGTGGCCCTCTTGTTATTACAGTGGGAATCCCTGGGACAAACTGGCATAACTAAGTCATATTGGCAATTTGTCCCTAGTGAATAAATGCCTGAACAATGTATAGGAGATGCAAGAGATCAACCTCTAGCCTCCACACACAGCACATACATGTGCCCACACAGACATGAATGCATATAACCATGTACACACTGACTCATGAAAAACAAAACAAAAGAGAAGGTCATGTGCCCAAGGGCCACGCGGCTGTCCTGGAGTAGGGGACATCTGATCGGCTGTCTGCTGCTGTATGAAGGCTGACATGAGCCTTTGAGAAGCCCTATAAGCAGGGGCAACTTAGAGAGTTGCCACATTATCTGGAGAAATAGGTCTCGTCTCTGTTCGCTTAATTTTAAACCATGTTCTATGGAAATTTCTCATAGAATATTTTGTCTAGCCTTTCCCTACTATCCTGCCAACGGTCTTTTCCATAATGCTGACTTGCATTCTTGTCAGTGAGCCCTGCTGGAACACAGGATGCCCTCAGGACCTGGGTAGGCAGTGTATTAAATCACCACATCCTCGGCCGATAAAGATTCAGTTCTTGGGTGAGTAGCAGGGTATCTTTGGCTAGAGAAGCAGTGGGGTAGGGGAGGAAAGACCATGGCTTTGGGGGCTGCCTTTGCTGCCAACAGACGCAAACCACCCCGGTGGACTCAGGTTTAGAAGTTGGAAGTGACCACAGGTGGCCTTGAAGTGAACTCTCCTTGTCATCACTGAGAACATTCTGGAATCAGGGGAGAAGATCCAAGCATAAGTAAACGGCATACGTATGGAAAAGCTTTACATCTGATCCAGGGTCGTAAGACCTTGCTTCCACATGATGAGCTTCCCCACCACTCAGCCTTGAGTGCGGGTCCCTCTGATCTGCAGAAGGGCCCATATCTCCATGTCTATTTTTATCTGTAAAATAGTTGTTTCAAGCTGAGCGTTTGGATGAAGATGTGGGGGAACATGTGCATCGAATTTGCAGATGACTCGAAGCTGGAGGAGCTGACAGATTTAGAGCCCGGGATGATCTCGACAGTGGAGAATGCTGGGTCAAAAGCAAGCAGATGAAACTCAGCTCCAATAAACCTCATGTCTCCAACACGGTTTCCAAAACGAAACTGCACCAGGGCAGTGTGAGGGAGACCTGGCTCGCCTACGGCTCTCATGAAAAAACATCAAGAAATTCTAAAGTCTGCCTCAAGTTCAACATGAGCCCTCTGAGTGATAGGGCAGGCTCAGGAGGGAAAAGGAACCTAACCAAACACCCAAACCCTTGGTGATGTAGAGAGGGACGGATGGCATGGTTTACTACCATGTTAGGTCCTGTGTGTGTGTGTGTGTGTGTGTGCAGCAACAAATTGAGTGACACTGAGAACTTACCACACACCAAGGAGTGCCTTAGTTCACACCATCATCACCTATGAGGCCATGGGCCAAGGCACAGGGAGCAGTAAGAGCCCCCAAGGCCGCTGGTCTGGTGGGCGGTGGAGACATGCTCATGACAACCTTACTGTCTCGCTGTCTGTCCGTTAGACACCTTGTCTGCTTTCTCTTCCCATTTTACAGATGTGGTGACTGGACCGGACGTGCGAAGACAAAGCGCCCGCAGTCACAGTGAGTGAACTGCAGACTCAGACTCTCGTGGGAGCCTCTCGTCTGTGCCCCCTTGTCCTGTCTCCTGGCCAAAAGCCAATGCCGCAGGGTGGCCAGGTGCTAACCCATCAGACTAAGACACAGGCTTCTAAGCCATTTCCTGTGGCTCTGTTCAGGGGGCGGTCCATCTGCTCTGCTTCCTCAGATGTGAGAGTGCATAGCGTGAGTGCTGACCCTGTCATAGAAGTCTCAGCTGGACCTCAGGGGTGCTCACACTAGAGAGCGCCGAGACATGTCAGAGGTCTCTTCATGTTCTTCAACGTCTTTAAAACTGTCACCTGCTTAAACTGCTCAAGCCTACTTTTTAGGCCCTGTTCCTGCATCTTTCTAACTTGCTACAGTAAACTAGGCTTTTAACTTAATAAACTATAAGTTGAGTGCCTATATATGCACACGTGTGCACATATGTGTCTGTATGTATGCGTGCCAGCATCTCGGCAGGTTTTGAGTGAGTGGAGTCGTCACAGAAACCTCACAGGAACTCCACCATTATTCTCATTTCATAGCGAGGAAATTAGTTTTAAAGGGTGACCAGCTGCACCCATTTGTCCAGAACTGACTGGTCTCTGGAGACACAGGTCTTACCACTGTGAAAAGCCAAAACCGAAATCCAAAACAACCCCAGCGTGCCGCTCACCAAAAACCCCCCAAACCCTACAAGACGGCTTGGGGGCTGAGAAGCTGACTTAGTCTGTGTTTGCCATGCAAGCACGAGAACCTTGGTTCACGCCCCTGTGGGCCATACACACATCCATCACACACATCCACCTATGGTCCTGGTCCCGAGGAAGTGGACACAAGCAGAGAGATCGCCTGGGCCTGCTGGGCAGCCTGCCTGGCCTACTTGGTTAGTTCCAGGCCAGAAAAAGACCGTGACTCATCAAACAAGGTAGATGGCACCTGAGAAATGATATCTGGGAATGTCTACACACACACACACACACATACACATATATACATGTACATACATACACAGACACACACACTCACATACACAAACACACACAGACGCACACAAATACACATGTACAGAAACAGACACTCACACACATACACATACATACACACATACACGTACATAAACACACAGACACACAATCACACAAACACACCCACACACACACACAAATACATATGTCCAGACACACACACAAATACACATGTACAGACACACACACACTCACACACACTCACACACACATTCACACACACTCACACACACACACACACACACACACACACACACACACACTCACACACATAGGTTTAAGTCTAGGCAAACTGGGACAGGGTAGTCACCTTAGGCTTAGAGAAGTTGATTACACAGGAAATAGCTTTGAAACCAGTTACCCTGATACCTAGTCAATAAGGGGACAGAATATAAAACAAAGGTCACTGAGACCAGAGACCCTCCTGTCTTTTTTTTTTCTGTATTTTTAGTTTTAGGCCAGAAGACTAAGATCCCAAGCGAATCTCAGAGAAGAACGTCCTCTCCCTGGGGTTGCTCTGAACCTGTTGGTTTTAGAGAGCTAAAACGGTGCTCAGGCATCTGGGACAAGTTTGTTCCCACCCTCTCACGCTGCACAGAGAGCAAGCTGTATCTCAGAGACCAATGATGATGGGCACAGGGGCCATGACAAGTCACTCATCTGTAGAATGGGGACAGATCTGTAAGCCATAGCTTGAGACAGACATTGACCAGCTAGGCTGTGCTGGCTTATCAAGGGAGGATGACCCTGGAGGCAGGGAATGAAAGAACAAGCCCAGAGAGAGGCTTCCCAAGGTTGTTGTGAGAAAGAACATCCGCTACTGTGAGGCTGCAGAGACCCAAAACTAGAGGCAGACAGACAGGGTGGCTGGTGACCATGTACAGAGGACCCCGTGAGGGCATTCGAATGGTGAGGTGCAAGACTGGTTAGGCAGACCTCAGCTCCGTTCCCATTCTGGGACCCTCTAGCAGATGTTGGCTCCCTTCCCTACAACTGTAAATATTTGTACATTCCCAAGTTATAAAGTGAGCTCTTGGCTTACAGGGGTCACCATGACAAGCCTGTTCAGGAAACAGTTTGCTCAGTGTTTCTTTAGGCTGCTTTTCTCAGACTTCTTGTCATCTATGTTTGGAGTGGACACAAGCTGCTCTCTCTCTCTCTCTCTCTCTCTCTCTCTCTCTCTCTCTCTGTGTGTGTGTGTGTGTGTGTGTGTGTGTGTGTTTAAGGACTGTTGAGGGGAAAGAGACACAAATAGTCATTATTTAAGAAAGCAGAAGCCAGGCAGGCAGGGAGACTTCCCCTCCATGGCCACAGATGTCAGAGCAGAGTTGTCTCCCCCATCCCCACACCCAAGGAGGTCCAGCTGTCAGGTCTTCGGTTTTCTGTCCTGAGGCCTTCTGAGGTGAAGAGAAGGGGACTTGGACGGAATCTCCTCCTCCCTGCAGGAAAGTGACAGCCCTTAGTTCTGTACCTATGTGGGAGGGAAGAACAGGAGGTTCCATTAGAGAGTCATGTGGGTGAGCCCAGGACCTGCTATAGGGTCAAGTGGGAAGATGGCACAGAGTGTAGTGGAAAGTTGGAGAGGCCTCTATTTTTCCTAGGGGCTATAGTATGCTTTAATTTACTTTAAAAATTATTTTCAAATGTTTAATACGTGTGTCGGGGATGTTACATGCATGTGCCGGGGATGTTACATACATATAGGTACAGGACATCACAAGGCACCAGGTCCCCCTTGGAGCTGGAGTTATGGGAGAAGGGTGCTGGGAACTGAACTCAGGTCCTCGGGAAGACTGAGCCATCTCTCCAGGACCCATAGAATGTTTCTGGTTAAGCACCTCTTGTTTCACCTCACCCATCCCCCACACCTCCTCCCTAGTGAACTCCTTCTATACTCAGTGGTGTGTGTCCCACACTTTGCTTCCTTGGGCCGGAAGGCTCTGCCTCTACACTCCGGCTTCAGTGTCTGAAGACAGATATTCCCTCACAGGGCTGTGGTGTGTTTTAGACACTAAATTGCTATGGGGCCCTTGGTACAAGACCCAGGTTTCTGTTGTGATTCAGAGGATAGCCAACGTCTATTTGTCCCCGGGGACCCTGAGTCACCTCTGTGAAGGCTTGTCTTCCTCAGAGCTTCTGGTTAGTTTCCTGTTTCCCTCTCTACCTTTAGGACCGAGTGACAATTGTTCCCGTGTGTTTTGTTGAAGTTAGCAGCCTGCATGACCTGACTAGATTTCTGAGCTCCTCGGATCTGTCCTTGGTGGCCACCCCAGTGTCTGGCACCTGTCAGAAAACTGAGGAGAGAAAGAGGTTACTCAGGGTTGCTGTCTGATCTCAGGGGCCAACCTGAGGCTCTGACTCGGGTGGGGTTTTCTTCACCTCCAGAGCTCCACTGCTGGCCCAGGAGAGGTGACTCAGCTGGTGAGTGCTGGGCGTGTGTGCACACGTGTGCCCAAGTTCAGATCCTCAGCATTCACATAACAAGCAGTCATGGTGGCATGCCAAACTGAGACAGGAGCATCCCCGAGGCTTGCTGGACAGCTGATCCATCCAAGTCCGTGAGTCTCAGTTCAGAGAGACTCTGTCTCAAAAGCTACGGTGGCAGTCAGCTGTGGTGTGTGACCCTAGTACTCGGGAGGCAGAGGACAGTGGATCTCAAAGAGTTCAAAGCCAGCCTGATCTACATAGCGTGTTCCAGGCAAGCCAAAACTGCATAGTGAGACGACGCTTCCAAAACCAAACCACAGAAACAAAGGAACACCAAAATGGTGTTAAAACAAAACCATTTAAAGTACAGTGTAGAGTGACTAAAAATGACAACTAATGTCAGCTTCTTGTCTCTGTCTCTCTCTGTCTCTGCCTCTCTGTATCTCTCTGTGTCTCTTTCTCTCTCTGCCTGTCTGTCTGTCTGTCTGTCTCTCTCTCTCTGTGCTCACCCACTCTACCAGTCTTCTTCCCTTTCTCTCATGTTGGACAGACAACTCATTTTCTTACCCCTTCTCAAAAAAAAAAAAAAAAAAAAAACTGTTTTGGGTTTGGAAAACAGCAATCACTTAGGAAAATGTGTAATTACCCAGGGCTCAATCACATAAAACACACAACTCCCCCAGCCTTGCTGAAATGTCAAGGACTTGACTGGTACAAGCCCAGTCTCCTGAGGATCTGAAGGAAGAGGCTTGGCTGTCCTGGAGGGGGCAGGAGGATTGGCAGTCTACAGAGCATCCTGCCTAATCCCTTCTGATGGCTCAGAAGGAAGGCTGCCTGCTGCTTAGCCCCAGCATTTAGAGGACTCCCTTAAGGAGGGCTCCCTGCTTTCTGCTCAGTTCAGGCTGAACTCATGGTGACCTCAGCCTTCCACCACCAGAGCAGACTCGGGCTCTTTCCAGTAGGGTGTCTGCCAGGGCTCCATGCCGGGCCCTTTTTCATCAGGACGCCTCAAGTGTTTATAGGAGTGAGAAATAGGGGAGTGGAAACCATCCTGGTTCTCCTCAGCCTGACCCACCCTGAGATACTGGGAAAGAAGGGGTATGGCTGAAAATGGAAGTGGAGGAGGTGGACCTCTAGTTTCATATTCCAGGGAAAAAATCCTTGGCAGAATCCTGTGGTCCCCAACGCCTGGAGGAGCCCCATCCAAGGTCTTGGACCCCACCTATCACTCAGAAGAAGACCAAGTTCCCTGAGCTGTTCTCTGTAGGTCAGGCCTCCAACTGAATCCTGTCTTGCCAAACCTGTCTCTGCCTGTAGCATGAGCAGTGTGAGGATCTGCGGAAGGTATGACCTCACTGGGGAAGCGCTGGCTCAGAGTCTCCTCCCCATCACCTCTTCAGGCTCCAGCCTGGGAATCCACAGGGAAGGGGGCTCGGGCCAGGCAGACACCACCACTGTGGGGACAGTGCTTCAGCTGAGAAGCTCGTCGCTACGGAGGAGTGTCGTTTCTTCCTGCTCCTCTCAATTACAAAATAATAAGACTGTTAAAAAATCCAATCATACGAACGTCAATATTGGCAGGGACAGCCGCAGGAAATTTAATTGACGCTCAACGGGTGCCAGTTAAAGATGGTATGCGTTCTTCCTGGCTTTTCTTAATTCTAATTAGGAGGAATTCTATTGCATCTTCCAGACTTGCAAACAGGGGTTTGTCATGAGGCCAGGAGTAGATGGGAGTGACACAGGCCTCCTTTTTCCAGCCTCGTGCCTGCCCTTCCTCCCCATAGCATCGTCCCCGGATTGGAGCTCTGCACAGATTTTGAACACCAACTCTCCAGTTTCTTTGGCATGTCAGAGGGCCAGATGTTTTTTATTTGAGAGCAAATTGACACATTAAATTACACTGTGCAAACATTAAAGCCAGCCGCGGGTAAACAGGCTGAGATTCATTGAATTTTACGGGTCACAATGATGTTTATGTAATTTAACAAATTCCTGCCCTGCTGCCGAGACTCTCCAAGAAGTATTAATTGAAGAAAGATGAGAACTTCCCCGAGGCTGACTGTCCAGCGCCCCATACCAGGCTTCAGAGCTCTTGGGAGGGGTATGGGGGCGTTCAGGGGCTTTGTGTTGGAGTTTCACAATGTCCAACACAAAACGAGGACGGCCAGGTCGTGGCTTGTTGTTTTCCATGTAGACAAATACTCGACAAGAGCAGCTTAAGGAAGGTAGGTTTGCTGTGCTCACAGTTTCTACAGTCTGTACTGGATGGGAAGGTGTGGACCGTGAAAGGCAGCCTGGTTCAAAGGCATGGCCTTGGGTGCTGAGGCAGCTGGCCACATAGCAACCACAGTCTGGAAACCAAGGGAGACGAATTCGGGGACTCAGACCATCTTCTCCTTTTAATTCAGTTCAGGGTCCCGGCCCACAGAAACGGTGTCGCCCACATTCAGAGTGGGCCTTTTTAGAATCTAGAAACTCCTTGACAGTTTTCCCCAGAGGTTTGTTTCCATGGTGACTCTAAATTCCATCACGGTGAGATTAAGATCACCCATCGCACCTGCCTTGAAGATGGGTTTTTCTATTTCTATCCCAGTGAAGTCTTTGAAAAGATGTCAACCAGTGTGAACTTGCTTCCTTATCTGCTAATGGGGGCCGGGTGCAAGTGCTTAAGCATCCGGGCCTTTTCACTAGTAACCGGCATCCCTGTCTTGAGTCGGTTTCCATGGTTCCTATCAGGGTAAGACCCATTTACTACTTTTAAGATGTGCGCATAAAGGCTTGGCCAATTAGGAGTGTTTTGTGTAGCCTGGGGCCTTGGTAATTGGACAGAACGTGATCAAGTCTGAGCCAATGAGCATCAACCCTTCCGGTTGCGGGAGCCCACAGTGCAGAAATCCCATCCCTTTGGCTTTAAGTGGCCAGTCTAAGTCAGGGGCTGCTTGAGTACCGTCTGGCTCGAGGGTCGAGCCAGGAAAGGATGCTTGGGAAGGAGGGTGAAAGGAAGTGAGAACAGGGCGATACAAACGCTCCGCGAAGTCGTTGGGAGCCCCCACATCCCGCTGTGGTTCGAGGCTGTTCCTCGGCTTTTGGGTTGTGTGAGTGAATGCAGCCCGATTCCGCGAACTTGACTCTCGCCTTGCTCTGAGGCCCGAGACTCTCCAAGGAGAGAAGTTTGGAGCGAAGAATGAGCATTTTGTCTGCCTCCGACTACCACACCTCTGCCTCTCAGACTCTTGAGTGGACAGAGGGCGCCTGGCACCCTCCTTAGAGCAGGGCCTCTGTCACTCAATGGGCAGATCAGCCCTCAAGCTGATCTCTGCGTCCTCTGTAGCTCCCTTCGGACTTTTCTCCAGCTGGTCTGTCCCTAAACACGGCCCCAACCACTCACCTCTTTCTTCTTTGCCTTCTCTTGTTTGCCCCGCAATGGCATTCTCTCCCGCCTGCATCCTTTAAGACAGCTTTGGTTTTGCCTTCCTGGAGGCCCCCCCTCTCCCATTGTGCCCAGCAGGCAGGCCTTCGCTTGGCCTGTAATTATATAAATTAAGGACTGTACCAGATATTTTTGTTGCTTTTCATGTCGAATGCTTGTTTCTTCTATTTCTTTATAGCTTGAGTTTTTTTTTTTTCTAATACCATTCTAGGTACATAAACTCATGGGTTATTAGTATTTAAGGTGTCTTAGAGAGGCCTTAGAGAGGCTCAGTTGGTGAAAGAGTGAGATTCCCAGAACCCAAGTACCAGCCTTGGCAGTGTGTGTCCATTTTCATAGCTGCAAAATGTAAGGAAGAGTCTTGTTCCAGGCATTTGGGAAAGCGAGTTTGGTTTGTGCCATCAGGGCCCTGCCGCAGAGGCTGCCCCAGGGCTGTGTAGGAAGGAGTAGAGGGTGATCCGGGCCACAGGAAAGGCATCCCGGAATAGTTATCAAGATGGGACTCACAGAAGCAAGCTCTTTGCTCCATTTTGGAAATGACTTCTAAGGTCCCTCACTCAGGATCATGAGTTTGTTTCAGTGATGATGCAGGTTCTGAGCTCATAGCAACCTTCCGGCCCCCAACACGCCACTCAGGATTCCAGAGCCCACAGCTCTGCCCGGCAAAGGTTCACGTTGGCCCGACCTTAGTGCCACTGAGGGACTGGAATGTAAGGTGGGAAATTTAGGAACCTGGGTTGGCCAGGGGCTATGAAGGCTGAGAAGTCGGGCTGTAGACCTCTTCCTTCCAATAACAACCCGGCACTAGGAAGCAGGTCACCTGGTGGGGGGGTAAGATACATAGATGTCCGTCTTCTAAAGGGTCAGAGACGGCAAGCTCATCTCATCAGCCTCCCTGTGCCTCACTTTACCCATCATCCCAACCAAGGTAATCGTCCTGATACCACAGTGTTGGGAAGGAAGATGTCACTGAGTGAGTTCTGTCTAGCACCTGACCTTCGGGCCTGGCAGATATCCATTGACTCTGCCTGTTCCTCATCCAGCCCAACTCTGTCTCCGCCTTCTAAGGAAGTTTAAATATCCATTTATCAAGCCTGTTCTGTGCAGGTGCTTGAAACACAAAGTTGAGTGAGACACACACTTGGCTTGCGACTATTGGCTACAGATCCCAGGAATAAAATCTGAGCCGGTCACACCGCTGCCATTGTAGCCAACAGGAGTAAGCCGCCTGGGGACTGCTGAATCTAGGAACCGGTTCAGATTGTTTCTACAACACACAACAGAAGCCCTGTCACCTTGACAAAACTCAGAGCAGAAGGACACTTGTGACAGGCTTGGCTGTGATCATGTGTTTATGATGGACCCAATCACTAAGGCTGGGTTAAATGTGACATTGTGATTGGACAGGCTTCAATCGGAATTCCTTTTTTAAATTTAATATGGGAGTGTGTGGGTATAGTTGGCACACCTGTGTGCACGCACCCAGATGGTGAAGGACAACTTCAGGCATCCTCTCGGGGATGATACCCACCTTCGGTTGATGCAGAGTCTCTCACAGTCTGAAACTCACCAATTAGGTGAGACCAGGCCAGTGGGCCCCAGGGATCCTCATGTCTCTCCCCTTCCTCCCCCTCCCCTCCCCCTCATCTCCTCAGGGCTGGGATTACAAGCATGTGCTGCTATACCTTTCACCACTTGGCATGGATTTTGGAGATCCATCTCGGGATGCCTTGCTCGTTAAACAGGCACCACCAATGGAGGTACCTTCAAAGCCCAAACCAGCAGAGTCCTTGCTGACAGGCAGGTAAGGGAACCAATGGCCCCGCTGCCAAGTCACACGGCACAACCTCTGCCCTTGTGAGCACTTGGTCCCTGCACAGAGGCAGGATGGCAATGGTGGTGGCAGCGGCAGGTCTCTGGGCTCTGCTTTTCTCCAGAGAACTTAATGACACTGTGCTGACCACACCAGCTGTAGGCCAGGCCCCAGCCAGAGACCGCCGAGGCCGTGGTCTAACTGCTGCCAAGGTCAACTCCATCTGTCTAACTTTAGGAGTGGATGGATGGCTTGCCAAGCATCAAAGAAGTCAAAGTAACCGGCTCCAGAGTGTGTGTATTTTTAAAGCAACAAGAACAGCAGCAAAATCAAAACCAAACCAGAGAGAAAGAAAACAACGCCAAGAAAATCCAGAGATGGTTCACTGTCCAATGGACTCAACTCTCAGCGCCCTGGACTTGGTTCAAATGCCCAGCGGCTGTGGTCAAACCGGATTAGATACATCCACTTCATTTAAAAAAAAATTCAAATGACCTCTAATTAGTCCTTCCCATCAAAGCCAAGTGTTTCCTGCAGATGTACATTTCCTAAAAAGGTAGGGTGGGAGGCCCAGCTTCCTCCCCAGTGAACGTTAGAATGCTCCACAGACAGCAGCCCTCGGGGCTCTGGAGCTGTGTTGAGTCGTGTCCCATGTAAACACTCAGCAGGGCTGGAAGATGAGGACTCTGGCCGGATTCCTCCCTGTTCCTTGACTAGCTGAGCAAACTTGAGCAAATGCCCGGAGTCCCCAGTCTCTGCCTCTCTATTAGAGAGGGTCTTGATGTGGCCGGAGAATAGACAGAGAAGGCAGATCAACAGCATATGAAGGAAGCCAGTTGGCAAGAAGCCTGCAGACCCTTCCCAGCCAGGGCTACCTGTAAAAGACAGACTAGAACAAGAAAAGCCCAGGGCGAACCAGTGTGAGAGACGGTGGGTACTGTGGAAATGTCCCATTAGGGATTCACATGGCACTGAGGTCTGCTATTGCTCCCTCTGGTGTCTTCCGTGCACAGGAGTATTCTATTTCCTAATAAACGGTCTGTTTCCATCACTCCCCGTGCAAGAAGCCACGGATCCCTTCTAGTCTCTTCCGGAACTGGATCCATACCTACACATGAATCCCTGGTACCCATTGTGTACAATGTGGGCGGTGTGAATAAAAGCTTCAAACTCTTGGCAGAGGGATGGAGTTGCTAATGTATCAGAAGTCTCGAGCCTGCCTTCTTTTTTCCTCTCCTGCCTCACTCAGCATCTTCCTCCTGATTCTGCTCTGTTCCGTCTCTTTAGTCCTTTTCCTCCT
>NC_137985.1:51503714-51582494 GCF_963924665.1 Micromys minutus | reverse complement strand
GGCTTAAAATAAATGCAGAGACTTAGAGAAGCCCGGAGTGCAACAGTACTCACACAGACTTCAAGAGTAATTTATAGACGCTCCTTAAGCCGAAGCAATTCGCTCAGGCAGTTAGGATCAGGCAGGCCCGCAGGCCCTGCAGACCTGCGTGTCCTCTACCTTTGCTTGGGCAAAGAAAGAGATGTTCTGAGGACAGCATAGTGTGACAAAATCCTGCTCTCTGCCTAAAGTGACAGGCTTCTTGGGATTTTGTCTAATTTTGTTAATGTTTCTCTTATAATTCTCTCCTCTCTCTCTCTCTCTCTCTCTCTCTCTCTCTCTCTCTCTCTCTCTCTCTCTCTCTCTGTGTGTGTGTGTGTGTGTGTATACAGACCTATGTGTGCCGTAGTAACCAAGGTCAGAGGACAACTTGCAGTATTTATCTGCTGAGCCATCTTGCCAGTGCAAGCTCCTGGTTTTTTCTTTTGTTTGTTTGCTCGCTTGCTTTCTTCATTTTTTGATTTTTTGTTTTTATTTTGTCTTGTTCTGTTCTGACAAGGTCTTATTATGAAGCTCTGGCTGGCATGAAAATCACCCACCTGCCTTTGCATCCCAAGTGCCGAGGGTAAGCGTGTGTGTGCCACCATGCCCAGCCTCTGTTTGTTATTTTAGCTGAGTCAAAACCAACATACAGTAAAGATGTACATATCTTTCTTCTGATATGCACTCCATCAGCCAACACAAAAGCCCTTTACTATGCCCCAGAAACAGATAGTGTGTGTGTGTGACTGTGTGTGTGTATGTGTGTGACTGTATGACTGTGTGTGTATGTGTGTGTGTGTGTGAGTGTGTGACTGTATGACTGTGTGTATGTGTGTGTGTGTGTGACTGTATGACTGTGTGTATGTGTGTGTGTGTGTGTGACTGTATGACTGTGTGTATGTGTGACTGTATGACTGTGTGTATGTAAGTGTATGACTGTGTATGTGTGTGTGTGTGTGAGTGTGTGACTGTATGACTGTGTGTATGTGTGTGTGTGACTGTATGACTGTGTATGTGTGTAAGTGTGTGTGTGAGTGTGTGAATGTGTGACTGTATGACTGTGTGTATATGTGTGCAAGTGTGTGTGTGACTGTATGACTGTGTGTATGTGTGTGTGTGAGTGTGTGACTGTATGACTGTGTGTATGTGTGAGTGTGTGAGTGTGTGTGACTGTGTGTGTATGTATGTGTGAGTATGTGACTGTATGACTATGTGTGTAAGTGTGTGTGTGACTGTATGACTGTGTGTGTATCTGTGTGTGTGACTGTATGACTGTGTATGTGTGTGTGTGTGTGTGTGTGTGTGTGTACTGTGCGCATACCACTTCTGGCCAATCCCAGATGATTATTCTTATGATTTCTCTCACTAGAATTATCCTAGAAGTCTGTATACATAGAACCATATCGTGCTTGTTTTCGGCACCACCTCACGCCGCACACCCGGGAGGCTCGCCTGCCCCGCGTGTGTGTACTTACATTGTTCTCTATACTCCGTGGACTGCTGCTCCCCACTCATGTTGGCTGTTCCCAGGTTACTGACTGTAAGTAGGAAAACGGTTTCATTTACAAGAAATTTGGGGTGCTTGAGACGGGACTCCCGTTTAGAACAGCAGTCACCCTGAACAAAGACGCTTCTTTCTGCAGTAGAGGGTGATCAGCACGGAGAACCACAACTCAAGACATGGACCGAGAGACTGCAGGGCGCTGTGCCCTAAGCGGGTTGTCTATAATTCACTCCTCCTCCCAAGACCCGGAGGTCATTATGGAAGAGAAGATAGAATGAATTTAAGAGCTAGACAACGAACGGAAAAGGTTTTTGGCACACAGCAGGGCAGGAGCCCATAGACAGTACAGCCATTGGGACAGCATGCACAAAGCCTGCACAAATTCAAGCCACACAAAATGGACAATTGAGAGATGCTGGGAAATGGGAAATGAGTTATCCTCAAGGGTGCAGTCCCTGGGTAGGTTAACCACCGTGCACCGAAGGTCACATAGGGCCAGCAAAACTCTTAACTGAAAAGTTGGATGGGTAGGGAAGGGGGGATGTAAGTGGAAGGATGGGGGAAGAGAGGAGGGGTGAAAGCAATCAAAATACATCGAACAGAATTCTCAATGAATAAAAACGTGGGAGAAAAAGCTGGGTGGGTTAGTGTGCTTGAAATCCAAACACTGGAAGGGAGAGAGAAAGGACCCCTGGACCTCACTGGGCAGCATCCTCAGCTTCTCAGAAAGTTCTAGGCCAGTAAGAGTTGCTCTCTCAATAAAAGCTGGGGTGACACTTGAGAAACAACGTCCAGTATTGTCCCCTGGCCTCCACAAGCATGAAGACATACATACGTGGGTAAATTTAAAGTAGGATTGTGGGCTCACACCTATAAATCCTATGAGTAAGCGGGAAAGCAGTGTTCCTCCATGGTTTGTCTTCAACTTCCTGCCCCGACTTCACTCAATGGACTTCAGCCTGCAAGAGGAGGTAAAGTCACGCCGTTTATACCGGCTGGTTCTGTGTCAACGTGACACAGCTGGAGTTATCACAGAGAAAGGAGCGTCAGGTGAGGAAAGGCCTCCATGAGATCCAGCTGTAAGGCATTTTCTCAACTTGTGATCAATGGGGGAGGGCCCAGCCCATTGTGGGTGAAGCCATCCCTGGCCCAGCCCATTGTGGGTGGAGCCATCCCTGGCCCCGCCCATTGTGGGTGGTGCCATCCCTGGGCTGGTAGACCTGGGTTCTATAAGAAAGCAGGCTGAGCAAGCCAGGGGAAGCAATCCAGTAAGTGACATCCCTCCATGGCCTCTGCATCGGCTCCTGCTTCCTGACCTGCTTGGGTTCCAGTCCTGACTTCCTCTGGTGATGAACAGCAATGTGGAAGTGTAAGCTGAATAAACCCTTTGCTCCACAACTTGCTTCTGGGTCACCTTTGGTCAGGGTGTTTTACCAAAAAGACAGAAGTTTAGTAGAACAAGGGAAGGGGACTAGTTACATCTTCAGATACCCGATTAAGAGGGAAGGGAGAGAGGTGGTGTATAGACATTTACTTATTCCATAATAAGATCCATTTCTTAAAAATTGGGGGAAGAGGTCCCCCAAAAACACCCTCAGAGATGCTCATTCCGAAGGGTAGGGAAAGAGCAGGAAGCAAGGCTGTAGGCGAGACGCAGAAGCTCAGGCACCGTTGCTTCCTGCTGCTGGGAAGCTGATCTTAATCGAAGCAGCCACTTCGCAAGGGCACAGCTTGTTGGAAACAAGGCTGGCCGAAGTGGAGGACCGTGGAGAGATGCGTGGTGTTATGACAAAGGGGGTCATTAGCCCAGACATATTTATGTTCATTTTGCCTTTTCTCTTAAGAGAAATCTGTTGCTCCAGCCTATGTGGACTGATTAATATTCCAGAAGAATTCATCAAGGGTGCAGCAGTAACCTCAGAAGGAGGGACTGCTTGATGCTTCCAGCTGACAGTCCCAGGCATGGCTGTTTCCAGCAGCTGGGACTGAGGGTGTCTGGTGACAGGTGCCAAAACAGACCCCAGGAGCCGGGTGCGAGAGGAGCCTCTCCCGGATGAGGGGGCCTCTTGACCTGCTCCGTAGTGTTGGGCTCATGTAACAGTACTTCTCTCAGCCCTCTCTGTGGTCACTTTTGGAAGCTGATGTGGAAGCATTTTCTTGTTAACTCCCAAGGGCTTCAAATCAAAGGTTAAGGTCATGGTGGTTGTTGCCATGTCCTGAGTTTCCTGAGCTTTGGTGGCCAGGGTCCTATTGTGGAGGAAGGCCTTTAAAGGCATCCCCCTGCCAGCGGTGTGCCCCCTTCAGCCTTACTCCAAGCCAGTGGCAAAGCATGCTTCTTATCAGCAAAGATGATGGGAGACCAGACACCACACTGCATGCAAGTCCTTAAAACAGCTGAGTTTCCAAGTGGCACCATGCTTTGGCAGTCTCTCTCTCTCTCTCTCTCTCTCTCTCTCTCTCTCTCTCTCTCTCTCTCTCTCCCTCTCCCTCTCCCTCCCCCCCTCTCTCCCCCACACCCCTTCCCCCCTTCCCTCCCTTTCTCTTCCCTCAGTAACATCTACGTTCCCACTTGGCATTCCAGGCTGTCCCCTTAATTGATTGTGTTTGTTAGTTTGTTTCTTTGTTTCAAGTCTTTGAAAAATGTGTCAATATCTTTTGAGCCACCTAGTCCCCGGCTGCAGGCTGGCCAAATCTCCAGTTAATGAGCTGAGAGGCAAACAGAACCGTGTTCTCTACAGCTATAGCAGGCAGTGTGAGAGTGACCCCATCGTGGTAATAAAGATTATAGGTATATATAAGTTGTCAGTGCTGTGTCTGCAAGCTAGGCATGATTGAAAAGTGGTTGCAACAGCTTGCACCAGTTGAGCGTTAGGCACTGCGGGCTGTGGCCTTGGCCTGGGCAGGGCCTTTCTCTCCTTACAGCTCTGATCCTGGCCTCCTGCTGTTCAGGCCTCTGCGCTTGTCCGAACTGGATCAACTTTTAGGGCCTGTGCATTTGGATTTTCCTTCATTCAGCAAGCATTTATTAAGTGCCTATTGTGTACTAGACTCTTCCCTGTAATCATTCATTAGGCAAACCAGACAGACACTGTCTTTATACAGAATGTGATGTCTTGAGGGGACAGAGCCATCTTGGAAAGGTGACCTTATGTCAGTGTTGGGTTGGGGGGTTAAGGATATGCATGGGTAGCCTGGGTATGGTTACCACTTCTACAGAAAGTCTTACTTTTAAAAAAATTGGCAACATATCTTCCAAATATACATAGAATTACAAAGGTCACCCCAGCTAAGGCACCTGCTGCCTCCTGGGCAGTGTCTTGTCTGTTTCTTCCGACTTCTCCCTACATTGTGCTTTGAAACAAATCCAGGATTTATTCATATTGTCACAGTTTCTTCAGACTGGACTTCTCATCAGCTAGTGGCCAGCAGGAAGCTGATACGGGAGTGGCCGAGGTGTCTCAGAGACACCGAGTAGTCGGATATCTGCTATCAACGTTCAAATCTCGTTCTTCCACATCGAGAGCTGCAGAGCATCAGGCTGGTCACTCAACCTTGTCAAGCCTTGAGCCCCTCCCAGCCAGAGTCAGGGTGGCACCAGCCACATGGCTGGCAGCAAGTGAGTGTCCTGTGTGTTTCCTCCCTGGTCCTGATGTGTCCATCCAAACAGATCGCCACACTTTACCTCCAGCGTGCTATAATGTAATGAGACTGGGAGGTGGCTCAGTCAGTAAAGCACTTACCTTGCAAGTATAAGAACCTGAGTGAATTCAGTCCCTGGCAGCCCTGCTTAAAACAACAACAACAACAACAACAACAACAACAACAACAACAGCAACAAAGCCGTGTCTGGAGAGTTAAGAACACTTGTTGCTCTCACAGAGGACCTGGTTCAGTTCCGAGTCTCCACAACATGGGGCGTCTGAAACTCCAGTTCCAGGGACCTCGATGCCCTCTTCTGACCTCTGTGACACCAAGCACACACATGTGAAGGCAAACATTTTTTTGTGTAAACCAAAAAAGCTCATTTGAAAAGCTATGTGTGGGGATGTGCTTGTAATCTCGGTACTTCCGAAGCTCAGACAGGAGAATCCCTGAGACTCACTGGACAGGTAGGCTAGCCCAGTGGTGAGCTCCAGGCCACTGAGATATCCTGCTTCAAACAAAACGAAGTGAGTTGTTCCTTAGAAAGGACCCCCAAAGATGTCCTTTGCCCTTCCCATACACGCACCTTATGTATGCATGCGTTCCCGCATACACTCATACAGGCAAACACTGCCACAGAACACAGACACCCTGCAACACAAACATTCAACACAGACCTGTCATAGAGAGCCATCTTCTTCTGCAGAATTCTCCCTTGTTACACATCGCAGGCCACCTACTTCTACATGGCATCACTAAAAAAAAAAAAAAAAAAAAAACAGAGGCCACATCGGTTTCATCAAGTTCAAGTCCTAAAGCTGGCCTTACCTTTGTCACTCACAGCCTAGGGGTGGGGGGAGGGGGACACATGGCAACAGGAACTGTGTGTACCCAAGCCAAGCACCCTCAGCTTGCTTTCAAAAGGCTTGACCTGCTTCTGGGAAAGCTGTGGACACCAGTCTCCTCTCTACTGTGGGTGGCAGCTGGAGCTAAAGCCCCAATAACTCAGACAAATGTGGCCGACGCCAGAGAGGAGTCAAGGGCCCGCCTGCGACGTCTGGGGCCAGCTTGGTCTTGGACCTCACTGTATGTTTACAAGTTTCCCTTTGACAATTCAGTTTTGAAGATGGGCTTCATTAAAGGGCAATTATAGGTTAAGTGACTTGCTGGCTCGCTGCCTAATGTGGAAAGCCTGGCTGTGACAATCAGATAATTCTGAGATTAAGCAACAGCACAGCGATTGCTTCTGGAAGCAGCAGAGGAGAGGGGAAGACACTCCACAGCGATGACCTCATCCCAGGAGCACCGTCTGGGCAGGAAGTCTACACGCACGGGGCCAGCAGACTCTCGGGACCTCCGGCACTGGGGTGACCTCTTCTGGGAAAGGGGACTTGGAAAGGCAAAGGGCTCTCTGCTTAGAATGCTGAGATTCCTTTGTTGGACTCACCGCCTCGGGAGGCTCCTTCTGGGTACCAGGAACAGCCTTTCTCATCTGTGCTGTGACCTCCGTCTTTCTCATCAACACATCTTTGATAATGTCCTCACAGATGTCTATCTGTAAAGCACCCCTGACCTGCAAGGTAATAGCACCTTCTACTTCCAGGAGCAATGGGTATTGTAGGAAGCTTGCCTGTTGTGAGGGAGAAAATCCCCCTCCACACTGTGGCTAAGGCAGAAAGTGGTATTGGCACTGGAACTTTCAAGCAAGGAAGGTTCTGGGCTCAGGCGTGGCTACATCCAGGGCATGGAAGAGTGCCTTCTCTTCGGCTGGTCAGTATCAGAGACTCCGTAAGATCTGAGGTGAGATGGTGCAACCAGAACTTAGGATGTCACAGGCTTCCAACTGATTCCTTCAGGGTCCTGGGATTTAATATGCTTGGACAGCGAGAGCCATGTGATTGGCTGGAGAGATGCCAAAAAGCATTCCCGACTGGGAATTGCCACTGGGGGAATCAGCTTACAGAAGAAAGAGTTTATTTTGGCTTACTGTTCCAGAGTCATAATCTGTTGATCGCATGGGAACAGGAGCGGGGATTGTGAGGAATTACATCTCAACTACATGCAGGAAGCAGAGAGAGCGAGCAGGAAGTGAGGGAGACTAGAAGCCCTCAAAGGTAGCTCCAATGTCGTTCTTCCTCCAGCAACGCTCTTTATTCTCCTTCCTAAAGGCTCTGGAACCTCCCCCAAACAACACTAACATCTGGGGACCCAGTGTTCACATATCTGAGTCCATCACTCACCCATGTGTTCATCTGGTTCCTTAAGGGAACACTGCCTAGCTCCTGCTCTAATGTGTTTTGTTTGGGGACCTGGGACTTCGCAGGCTCTAGATAAAGACTCACTACTAATGAGCACTGGGCATTAGACTGTCACTACCTCACCTTCCAGAAAGAACGCAGACCAGATTCAGAGCATGCAAAGGATTAGTGGTCTGGAAAGACATTTCAAGACCAGGTGTGTTCCACCTGCTCAAGGGAAATGTCCAGAAGACCAGGTGTGTTCCACCTTCTCAAGAGAAATGTCCAGAAGACCAGGTGTGTTCCACCTGCTCAAGGGAAATGTCCAGAAGACCAGGTGTGTTCCACCTGCTCAAGGGAAATGTCCAGAAGACCAGGTGTGTTCCACCTGCTCAAGGGAAATGTCCAGAAGACCAGGTGTGTTCCACCTGCTCAAGGGAAATGTCCAGAAGACCAGGTGTGTTCCACCTGCTCAAGGGAAATATCCAGAAGACCAGGTGTGTTCCACCTACTCAAGGGAAATGTCCAGAAGAAACTGGAGGGTGAATGGGCCGAGCCCCAGCTGGCAGGATTGAGACAGTAGACATAATCAAGGACCAAGTGCAGCTCCCAAGCAGTTGGAGGTCAGAGTACACATCCCAAGTGGGAGAACCGGAGAAGTAGACAAAATTCAGTTAATGGAGTATGGGGTGAGCTCAGTGGGCAGCTACTGTAGGACAGAGAGGCAGGTGGAAGTGTGGAGGGTACCTCACTGTCAAACCAGGAATTTGTTAAGCACTTCATCGGGAACAGGGAGAAACTGAGGGGCTGGGCTCAGTCTTGATGACAAGGCGAGCTCTTTGGGGTGGCAGGGGGAAAGAAAGGCTGGCAAGACTGTGGCTCTTTCTGTTAGAGGGCAGAAGCTAGGAACCATCCTGGCACCGACGATGGCATAGAACAAGCCAGCAGTAGATGCTCCTGGTCCCCTAGCTCAGCGGAGGGGGAGCCTCAGGGCACACACCAGTCATGGCAGCAACACAGGATGAGCCTACTGGGCACCTGGAGATACGTTAAAACCCACACCCACCGGCCTGAGATAAATCTTAGTAATGGATACATCTCCATCACAAACAAGGAAACAAAGGCACAGAAACCTTAGGCCTCTGCTACCGAGCTCACAAGGGGAAGAGCTGGATTAGACCGGGGCTGGGGGATCCAGTCTAAGGTCTAGGCTCCAATGGACTCCTGATCTGTCCTGTATATATAAAAAAATTAAATATATGCAAGAGGAAATAGCTACATGTGTCCTTAGTAAAGTCCTCAGCAGCCACTTTTGAGGGTTTTTCTCTTTTAGGTTTTGCTGTTTTTATCGAAGTATCAGTGTGTTAGTCGGAGTGCTATAGAACAGAACTGATAGAATGATTGTATATTGAAAGGAGATTTATGAGGCCATTTCACCTACAGAGGATGGCTAATCAATAATGGAGAGGCTGAGGAGCCAGAAGTCCCTAAGTCCACAGGGCTGGAGGCTTCAGCAGTACTGATCCGGCAAGGAAGCCTAGAGGGTTCCCGGGAAGCCGCATCGCAAGGTGGAAAAGGCTGGGTCCCAGTTTCAGCAGAACATGGCAGCAACAGTTCAAGACAGCAGCTCTCACCCTTCCTCAAGCTGGGGCCCTTCAACAAAGTTCCTCATGTCACAGTGACCACCAACCAAACAATTATTTTCGATGCTACTTTGTAACAGTAATTTCCCTACTGTTGCGAATTGCAGAGCAGGTACCTGATATGCAAGATAGGGTCCTTTGATCCCCAAAGGGGTCATGACCCACAGGTTAAGAACCACTTGTAAACAAGATGTGAGAGCAAGCAGACACGGGGGTTTCACTTCAGACCCTTGTATCTGGGCTCCAGGCAGAAGGCGCTGTCTATGCTTAGCAAGGGCTTTCCCACTGATTAGCATTGCTCGCAGTTGAGGCGGAGCCTTTCTTCCTAGCCGAGTCCTCTTAGGTAACCCTCACAATGAGGACTCCTTGTGCGCCAGACCAGTGCATTTCCACTGAGCTAAGCTCCCGGCCCTCCAGTCCAGCTTCAAGGCGTCCGCTCTACCTGAACCTGCAGACCATTCACTTTAGGAGGAGGCTGGAAACGTTAAGGCAGATGGCAGGCATCAGCATCCGCCCTGAGTTCTTCGGTGTTTATGTCAAGAGGTAACATCTCCTTCCCCATAACCATTACGCCTCTGTCACCATACACAAAATCACAACGCCATCTGCTTCTCAACCCAGGATTAAAGTTCTCTGGCCATCCCAGTGAAGTCTCTTGATAATTGATTTCCTCTGATTAAGAATGAAATGAAGGGGCAGGAGAGATGTTCCCGTGGTTAAGAGGGCTTGCTGCTCAATCATGAGGATCTGAGTTCAGATCCACGCTGGGTGGCCCACGGTGACTGAAACTGCAGCCCCAGGGGAGCTGATGCCCTCTTCCGGCCTCTGCCTGCACCTGAACACATGTGTGTCCATACACGCAGCACATACACATGCATGTACATATACAAGTAAAAGAAATCTTTAAAAAACAAAACAAATGAGATGTCTCCCTTACAACGAATGCTGAATTATTTGAATCTCTCAGATTCCCATCCCTCCCCACTCCATGCTGATAGATTCTCATACCTTATGTAAATGGGAAACTGAGGCATGCTACCAGGGTTTTCCATTAGCAAGGGACAAGGTGGGGACCAGGCCTGGCTGAGTCTGTGGCTCACCGTGGCTCATGGAGGCGACTCTTATTTAATCTTGTCTATTTTTGCACTAGCCGTGAAGTTAGTGCAATGGGCATCCTCCAGCGTGTGAGTTCTCAGGATATAATTCACTTTAATCTTTTAAGCATTTGACAGTATTTGCTCGAAAGAAGGAGCAACAAGTACATAATTATTGCACTAATTAAGCTGCCAAAAACACAGGCGTGCAGGAAGAGCACCTTTGAAACGGGAGCCCACGACGCATTAGCATCTGCTGTAAGCGTATTAATCACCTAACAGGCAATTAGCAAGCTGTTACTGTTTGAGGCTGCTATGTAAATAAATTCTTGGGTTAATTTCTTCCTCTGATAATAAAGAAAACATTATGAAAATTAGCTAAGCGACAATGTAAATGATCTTCACTGTTAATTATACGACAGTGTTACATATGCAAGGACCCCAGAGCGATAAAGGCCCTGGCTCCCTCCCTCCCCATTGCCCACTCCCAGCCCCCACCCTGGCTGCACCGCTTTAAAAAATGGAAATGTTGACACAGGTAAGGAGTAAGGGGAGCTTTGGGGACTGAAGTCACAGCTGTTTGCTTGCAGCTTGCCCAAAGCAACTGTCAACTCCACAAACTGGGATGCTCCTTGGCCTCAGGCTTGGCCAGTGACTCCTTCCAGGAGGGGAGCAAGGGAAGGGGCAGAGGACCAGACCCAGGGTCCCCAACTCATGGCTACCAGTTCCCAGGGGCTACTCTGGAATGCTGGATGAAAGCCTCTGAGCTGGTGCAGTGCCTTGGACCACAGCCTGGCAGTTCCAGAATACCAGTACATGTGTGACATGTGCTAGACAGGGGCCAGTGACTCATCCTTCTGGTCACGTGTGTGGGATGATGCTCTGTGAACCCCGACAACAGAGTTCAAGCGTCCACCACTCAGTGGCTACGAGGCCTCAAAGGGTTGCTTCCCTCGGTCTCAGTTCTTCTGCATTGGTGATGGGTTGGGGAGAGGGGTGAACCCCCTGAACACAGGGCTTGCTGGGAAAGCTCAGATCCCTAGCACTTATGTGAATGCCTGGTGGGTCCGGCAGCTGCCTATAATTCTAGCATTCAGGAGGCAGAGGCAGAAGATTCCTAGTACAAGGTGGCTGGCTAGGCTGGCTGAGTCCGCGAGCTCTCTGTTCAGTGAAAGACCCTGCTTTGAACATAAGAAAAACGGCCACCAAGGAGAACACCTGGCATTAACCTCAGGCCTCCACATATGTGTGCACATACATACAGATACCATGTAGACATGTAGACACAAGTACACACACACTCACAAGTGTGTGAGCGCACACACTGCTTCACTGGAAGTGATGGTAAATACATTGCCATGGCATTGTCTGTGATGGACAATGACACAGGGTGGTTGGTCTTCCCACAGTCCTGTGCTCAGAGTTGCCCATACTCAGAGCTCTAACCAATTGTCATCTTCAACTTTGACCTGCCATTCATACTGATAGCAATTTCACACCTGGCTCTAAGCAATGATGGAAGCCTAGAAAGGAACTGTGTGTGTGTGTGTGTGTGTGTGTGTGTGTGTGTGTGTGTATGGTAAGATACTCAGTCCCTCCTATCATGACAGCTAACCACGATGGGCAAACTGGGGACAAAGTCAGCACCTAGCTTTCTGAGAAGTTGGGGCCTGGACATTTCTGGAGAGGGCCTACACCAGTCCTCTGAGACATCATGTAATGGCTGAGCAAGGCCCTGGATCACATGGAAAGCTCTCTGAGTGCACCCACACGTACAACAAAATGATATTCAAACAAGCAGAAATATCACACTCCACCTTCGCATTGGCAGACATCGGAAGGCTGCTGCTGCGCTGGCGGGAATGGGGGAGGCGGCTCTGGCATCCGTGAGGGGGAGTGTGGTTCAGCAGCCTGGGAAGGCAGCCCTGGTGGAAACACCAAGTGCACACACGGCTCCTTCTGCTCAGCTCTGTCAGCTGATCAACTCTGGGGGCTGCAGAATGACTTATGCATGAGAATATTCACTACCACCATAATTACAATACCAGGAAGACTAGTGACAGCCCCACGTCCATTAATAGGACACTTTAATAAATTACAGGCATCAACAGGATGGAGTGAGTGCAGCTATTCAAAGGCACTCCTGCGCTCTGCGTGCTGAGACACTGTTATGTTAAACAGGGCCTGTGTCACCAAAGACTCCCATGCCTATGAAAATAATCCTGTGCATGTATATCACATACGTCATATGTTGGTGAGTATACAATTTCATCCTGTGCAGAAGGCCTTGCACAAAAATAAATTTGCCTCTGATCAGTGCTGAGAGGGGAAGGGCAGAGGAGAGAGGCTGTGCTGGTCCTGATGTCCATGTCACAGGCTGTCAGAAGCACTAACGGACTTTGGTGTGTGCCGGTACCATTTTGCCTCCCGTTCTCCCTTTCTCCCTACTCCAGCATCTCAGAAGACACTATCAACACAGTGTGCTATGCTCATGTATAGACCATTTATAACCCACTAGTGGAAGGGCCTGACCAACTTGTCTACTCTACTGTACTAGTGATCCTGAAAAAAACTATTAAATTAGTAAGGCTTCTAGGGAACTGGTGCCCTGGTTAGCAACAGCACACTCCTGTAGCCAGCTCAGGGACCTAGGCAAGGACACGCTCTTTTCTGGTTTTGGATTTTTCCATGGAATCTAACTGTTGATACGTGTGTGTGTATGTGTGTATACACACACATACACACACACACACACACACACATATGACATGCACTAGGACATAGCTCTAAACCTCCAGGAGACATTAGGGTATACCACACACACACTCCTATTCTTGTTTGACTCTGTCTCCCCATTTTAAGAAGCACTACCCCCCACTTTTGAGTCTCGGCCTTGCCCACAGTGGCCGATGAACAAGCCTTTGTCTCATGACAGCGCCCTCATAAACCCAAGATGGAGCTCACACCTCTTACACCTGCCGTCTTTCCAGGCAGAGGTCTTTACCACTCTAACAGGGTCTCTGGCAGGCCCCCCAGGTCTTCCGCAATTCAGCACGTCTCCTTTCTACACTCTTCAAACCTTGATGTGCTTTTTAATCTGTGACACCTAGAAATAAGTGAAAATTCTGGAAAGCAGCCAACAGCACAAGCCAAAAATGAGGTTGTCACTCGCTGATGCTGGAGGTGCCCGCTCTGGCTAGGTGACTGAGAGGCAGGCCTCCTTGGTTTAGCAACTGGATCATACTGTGGCCTCTATTGACCTTGCTGCTGACACGTGCGCGTGCGCGCACACACACACACACACACACACACACACACACACACCCCACATGCCAGTGTCTGTCCTCTATCCTCTCCTTAGGTCTTTAAGTCTTTGAACCTAAACCGGAGCCAACTCCCACTCCACCCAGGTCCCACTTGTCCTCGATGGACACCATTCTAGTGCAATCTGCCAAGGTTGTAGAAGTGTCCATCCCAGGAGGGTGATGGAGAACTTTGGTCCTATGCTGGCTTCAGCACTAACCAATGAGACGAGACAAGGTCTATGTTTTTGTAAGGTAAAGTGACATTTGTAAGAGGAGGTGACATATGGTTTTCCAATTAGAACAGCTGTTGTTACTGCCTCCTCTCAACTGTGTCACACAAACCTACTACGACCTTTGCAGTCACCAGAAGGAACAGCTGACCCCACATGTGCTCACAGGCAAAGGCAACATGGCCAGCGAGCTTTAGGTTGATGTTGGCCAGACCTTAACTTTCTGGGCCTAGTTGGGCCACTGAGCCATGAACATACCAAATGCTTGTGAACCTGCCTCAGCCTCCATGGGTGTCTATCCTCTGCTCACACTTTGTCTTCTGCTCCAAGTGGCTGAGATAGAAAAACGCCCGGCAAAGTGGGCTGAAGTGTAAGGAAGGTGTGGGCCTGTTGCTTTCAGCATGTTTGGGACTATGGGTCTCATTCTAGTGTCCTCTCTACTTCCTCTTCCTCATGTCTCTCTCTATGTCTGTCTCTCTGTCTCTATCTGTCTCATGTATGTGTGTATGTGTGCGAATGTGTGTGTGTGTATGTGTGTGTGTGTGTGTGTGTGTGTGAGTACGTGTGTGTTTGACTCAATTCCTCTCCACTTCACATGTTTGAGGCACAGGCTCACAATGCCTGGCTGGCTTCTCCCTCCTTATGTAAGGAGATCCGTGTTTGGCTTTGCTTCCTATTGTCACAACAAATACTATGTCCATAAACAACATGGGGGAGAAATGGATTTTTTTTTTAATTTTATGGTTTACAGTTCATCATGAAAGGAAGCCAAGGTAGGAACCTTGAAGCAGAAACCAAGGCCATGGAAGAATGCTGCTTTTTGGCTTGTTACTCGTGGCTTGCTCAGCCTGCTTTCTTACACAAAAGAGGCCACCTTTTCAGGGGTGTCACCATTCACAGTGAGTCGGGAATCCTATATTAATATCAATTTTAAAATGACCTATAGACTAACCTATAGGTCAGTCTGTTTAGACATTTTCTCAATTGAACATTCTTGTTCCTGGGATGACTCTAGCTTGAGTCAAGTTGACTAAAAGAACTGGCCAAGACACTTGGCCTTGAACTCTCGATGCTCCTGACCCGGTAAGATTATGAGCACATTCTTTATTCTTGGCTCTTCTGTTCTCTCCAACACCTGTGTATACATTATACATATATGTACACATATGACATCATAGCTTGTGATAACAGTGCTTCTTCTACTGACCTCAAGGGGAAGATTGGCAGGCAGGTCAGCTATTGGTTCCCAGAGAGCAACTCCAGAAAACTCTGTACCAACACCATTGACCCTGGACCAAGAAAAGAAAAGGGTTTATTGGCTCTGTCCTCCCTTGGGCCTGGGTTTTGTTTCCACTCTGTCTCCAAAGCCCAGTTCTATTTCTAAGACCATGCTGAGCATCCCGGGAAGCTTCTCTTCCAAAAGTGCATGCAACCGGGAACAAGGAACAGAAATAAAAGAAACATACATGAAATTGAAAACAGTGGTGTGCCTATGCATGCGTGTGTGCATGTGTGCATAGGCATGTGTGCGGATGCATGTGTGCATAGGCATGGGCAAGTCAGAGGCCAACCTTGGCTGTCATTCTTAAGGTGTCATGCACATTGGTTTTAAAGAGAGTCTCACTGGCCTGGAACTTACCAAATAGCCAGAGAGCCCCGTGGATCTGCCTGTTCTCCTCCAGCACTGGAATTACATGTGTCCAGGTTATTATCATGGGGCTTGGGGGTCAAACTCTGCTTCCTGTGCTTTTCTTACCCTTTCATGACTGAGTCATCACCTCAGCCACCCAAATGAGACATTTGACTGTGTGTGTGTGTGTGTGTGTGTGTGTGTGTGTGATGTGGAGGCAGATGTACCATGGTGCACATATGGACAATCTGATGGGATGGGTACTCTCTGTCTACCTTTATGTGGGTTCCAAGGAGCTAAGTTAAGTCACCAGCCTCGCTCAGCAAATGCCTTTACACACTGAACTGTCTCACCAGCTCCCAAATTAAAATGTTTACAGGATAGTGATTTATCCTCCAAAGTTTTTAATCCAATAACTTAAAAAGTATAATAGACCAACTGAAAGGAAGTGATGGTCCTCGTCTGTGAGGTGAACAGTATCCTCTGGCTGGAGCATGGGAAGAGTGACAGCAGCTGCCCTCTCGGTCCCCCTAGGTACATGCTAGGGGTTTGCCCTTCGCTCTCCTCCTCTGTCCTGGGGTCTTGGTTCTGGGCCTCTGGGTGTTAAGCTGGAAGGATCATCAGGAGCTGCTGGCAAACCTTCATTCTAGTGAGGAGGACTGCGGGCCCCGAATGGGGAGGCAGATCCCTGTAGAACCGCTCCTTAGCTCCACCCACCAGGACATAATCTCAGAGTGGAACATGGCCAGCATACAGTAGCTACTTACCATGTCCTGCCACTGTCTGACACACTGTCCTCATGATAGCCTCTCCAGGGAGCTATGCCCATTTCCCCAGTCTCCCTGAGGAAGGGATCAGAGAGGTGCGGTGGTTTGCTGAGCATCACGGAGTACGTAGAGTGGGGCCTGTCAGGCAGCAGCTTCAAATCGCCACCCATACCTCACATTCCCAGCCTCACAGGCTGCAGACACCCCAGGAGCCAAGGCTGTGTCTAAGGGGTTCCCTCTTCGTGGCTGCTGTGAGTCTGCGGGGGCTGTTCTTGTCACCTTTTGGTCATCTACAGCTACTGCTCTGCTTAGCCCACAAGGCTTCCCAGAAGAAAGGACACAAAGTCAGGCACACTTCCCTTCTCATGTCACTGTGGCCCTACCTGTCCCTGTAGCAGACCTTGAAGCAGACCAGTGGCTTTCTTACCAAGTGGCTGTGGGCTGTCTGCATGCCCTATACTTCTGCTGGCCTCCTTTGCAGAGATAAGAGCTGTAGGGCTGCAATGAGGGATGGGGCTATAGTTCCTGAAGTGCAGACCACAGCCTAGTAAGCAGAGACGTCCCCTGCCCCTGCCCCAACCCCTTCCCCCCCCCTGCCCCCACTCCCTTCTCCTGCCAGACCAGGTGCCTCTGTCCAAACACACACACACACACACACACACACACCAGCACATGATCTAGTAGAACTGAGGTATTTTCAGTCTTTGAGAGGATTCAAGGTGTGGGGAGATCAGTATTTGTATGTTTAAGGCGCGATTCACATCTTACAAAAACAGCCATTTTTTAAGCTCAGCACCATCCAGCACTGTTTAGAATGTTCAGGACATTGTGAAACCATTTCTAGCTAGTTCCAGAACATTCTCTTCACACCCAACCCTCCCACTCAGCCCTGTCTCCTCAGCCCTGCTGCCGGCATCATAATACGTGTGGGTGAGCTGTCCCATCTCAGACTTTTCATTTACATAAGAACTATGAAACACATGGCCTTTGCTTCCTGCTTTCTTTCACTCAACATACAGTCTTGAGGTTCACGCATCTTGAAACATGGACTAGTGCTTCATTCCTTTTTACAGTCAACTAATATTCCACTTAGCACCTATTAATTAAAGAATAAAAAAAAAAAAAAAAAAAGATTGGGCCATGGCGGTGCCCACCTTTAATCCTAGTACTTGGGAGGCAGAGGCAAGCAGATCTCTGTGAGTTCCAGGCTAGCCTGGTCTACAGAGCAGGTTCTAAGACACTCAGAGCTACATAGAGCTACACCTGTCTTCAAGACAAACCAAACCAAATCAACAAACAAGACAGGAGAGAAATAGGAACATCCAGGTAAAACACACCAGTTGATTATCCCATACCAGCTCTAGAGGGATTTGCAGATTGTGTGTGTGTGTGTGTGTGTGTGTGTGTGTGTGTGTGTGTGTATGAAACAATAATTAATAAAAAAGAGACCGTGAATTTGAAAGAGAGTAAGGAGGGGTGTGTGAGGAAGTTTGGAGAAAGAGAAGGGAAAATGTTATAATTTTATTATAATTGTAATTTTTGTCAAGGGCTTCCCAGTGGCCAGGTAGATACAGGCAAATATGGTTAGAGTTCAAAGAGGGACGGAGGAGGGGAAAGAAAACGGGGAGGGAGGCACTGATTCTGATGGAGGTCAAGAGTGAGCCCCTATGTTCTAAAGAGCACAACTCCACAGCTACCAAAACTACGGGTCAATCAGGAAACACAGGCAGAAAGCCCCACCCCATACTGTCAGGTGTCTGTGTTTGGGTGAAGGGTATGGTGTTCAGTCCTCAGGAGTGAGGATCTGGGTGTGGAGCTGGGGTCAGGGATGACCAGAAAAAGAGGGACTGTCTTAGCTAGGGGCTATTGCTGTGATGAAACTCCATGACCGAACATAACTCAGGGAGGGAAGGCTTATTATCTTCCACATTATCATTCTTCATCGATGAAAGCCAGGACAAGAACTGAAGAGGGCAAGGACGCAGAGGCACGAGCTGATGCAGAGGCTGCGGAGGGGTGCTGCTGACTTGCTTGCTCTTCAAGGCTTGCTCAGCCTGCTTTCTTACAGAGTCCAGGACTACCCGCCTGGAGCCCTCCTCCATCACTCACTAATTAAGAAAATGTCCTACAGGCTTGCCTACAGCCTGATTTTATACAGGCATTCTCTCAGTTGAGGGTCTGTCCTCTCAGATGACTCTAGCTTGTATCAAGTTGACATAAATTAGCTAGTATGGAGACCACACAAGAATAAGGTTGAATCCAAGTCCTGGGGGTGGAATAGATTTGGCTTCCAAACTAGGCAAGCTGTTTCCATGACACCAGAGACAGGAAGCAGCAGACACCTAGGTTAGACCCATAGAGGGACAAAAACCCTAGGGTTTCACTCACCTTTCTCTAACCCTCTGCTTGGAGCTCCCTTTAACTCAATGTCACCACAGTGGCTCTCCAGAAAGTCACAGGGCTCAGCTTTCTGCAGAGACAGAGACTCCAGACCCATTTCTGTGGGATCCAGTGAGCAGCCAGATTGCATCCTGCAACCACACCAGGGCAGTCTGAGGACCCACAGCCTGCCATTACCAAAGACAGGGCTCCATGGGGTGGTCCGCTCAACACCGAGACCCCCCTGTTTCCCTGGCCTGCGGAGCCAGCTCCCTACACCTGGCCTAGGCTGTGTCAGCCCAGGAGCCTGACCAACTGAAATATTGACCTGCGTCCGCTCGAAGGCTTTTGATGGTTTGTTTTCCCTTAAAGGTTTTGGAAATTTTAAACTCCCTCCTGCCTCCCAGCAGCCTGCTGAGGGTCGTTGCCTGGCCCCCACCTGCTTTATTGGCTGGTAAGTGAGTCACAAGAGGCGTTCACATTGGGCCTGGTTCAAGAGTCAATAAACACATAATGAGCTTCAGAATGGGGGTGCATTGGAACACGCGGTTGGAAGCTTAGGTTCGGGGGTGGGGTGCACAGAGCAGGCTGTTCATGATGGGGCAAGAAAGGATTCAGTCACTCTTGTGCTTCCACCCCTCCCCCACCCCTCCCCCAGCCCCGATGGCCTGGCCAAGCCCGGGCCACATTTAGACCAGGAAGCCAAACCTGAAATGCCAGTGAGTCTCCAGAGGGCAGCATGGTGTGATTGATTTTGAAAGTGTGACAGGCAAACAGTTAATAAAAACCCGATAGATCTGTAGAGCAGCGTTTTCTACACTGTCTAAATGAATGCTATTCATCACAGCAGGGCATGTGTGCCCCAGCCCTGTGGGCAAGGGTGTGTGTGTGTGTGTGTGTGTATGTGTGTGTGTGTGTGTGTGTGTGTGTACATGTGGTGTTGGCATGCATGTGTATGAACCTGCAGGGACTACCTTCCTGTCTTCCTGAGATGTCTTGTGAGGAATCAAAGCCTGCGTTCGTGTGTGTGTGTGTGTGTGTGTGTGTGTGTGTGTGTGTGTTTGGGATGCACATATCTGAGCAAGCATATAGTGCATGTAGAAGGCATAGGACATTGTTGAGTATTGTTCATTAGGTGCCATCCACCTTTGGCTTCAGTCTGAGGCTCATCAGTTAGGCAAGGTTCGGATTTAGACATAGGCTCTGAGGAACAGCTCCGTGCTTGCCAGGTGAGCTCTGTATAGGCTGAGCCACCCTCTTGTCCGCTATCTTCACAATGGCGGTGTTTGAGGTACGGTCTTCCTCAGCCAGTACCAGCACTGATGGGGAGCAGGTTCCAAGGGTCAGTTCTCCCCTGTCTTGCTGCTTACTGTTCTGAGTGAGACCTTGCAGAGTCCCGATTGTGTGTTCTCACAACCAATTCAGATGGAAGTCAAGTGTGAGTTCCCAAGTGGCAAAGCCCACAGCAAACCTCGTTTCCGGTCTCTTCCAGAGTAGTGAACAAACTGGAACATGGGCAGGAGGCTCTGTCTTCTACTGACAACGGTTCATGTTTGATAAAAAGGTATCGAACGCCCATTGATAGAGATCCAAACAGCAGCTGACAAGAAAGTAGCCCTTTGGGTCTGAGACAAGAGAAGGTTAGGCCCAGGCTTGACCTACTGACCCAGGGAATCAGGATGCGTGAGTTCCAGATACCTACCTTCAGATCTGGACCTAGCCCAGGGCAGGTGCACAACCTTGGGGAAACCACTTCACCTGCTTCAGCTGTTCAGTCTCCTGGTGACCTTTTATAATGTAGGGCCATTATAAGGTACATGCAGTAAATACAAAGTTTTTACCACAGTCCCCTTTCCATCCATAGAAGACCAACAGGGTGCCCTGGCTTTCTTTTTTCTAGGACCAGAGCCATGCATTTTTGTTGATTGTGTGCTAGCGAGCCTGGGCTTCTGGGAAAAGCAGAGAGCCCATGCTATGGGGTGGGGATGTGGGGGCGAGGGATGCTACCATGGCTCCTTTGATGCATTATGCTTGCCACAGGTGGTGGCCCCACCCAGCCATCCCCCTGCCTGTCAGCTCCCAATGAGGATGAGCAGAGGGTATCGAAAAGCAGAACAGGACATGAGGATGGAAGAGAGGGAGAAAGTCCAGGAAGAAAGCAAAGCCACATAAGTAAGGACGAGGCTAAACAGACAGAGAGATGCTGGCTCCTCAGTCTTTGTCAACTTGATGCAAACTACAGTAGTCACCTGAGAAGGTGGAGCCTCAGCTGAGACTGGCCTGTGGGTATGACATAGGCACGTCCCCCCCCCCCCTTGAGTCCATTGTGGGTGGTGCCATCCCTGGGCTGGTTATCTGAGCTAAGCAGTTTCTCAATCAAAGCATTTCTCTCTTGTGACTGTAGACTGTGTCAAACTGGCAGTTAAAGCAAACAGGACACAGGGTCTTTCCTTGGACCCAAAGTTCAACGATTACTTAGGCCAGTTAGCCAACAAGTCCCTGGAGATCCCCCTGTCTCTACCTCCCAGTGCTGGAGTGGAGAGTGGAATGTCACTGGACATTCTAATATGGGCGCTGGGAAGCTGACCTCAGGTCTTCAGCACTTTATTAATCGAGACATCTCCCCAAGCCCAGGGGTTGTATATTTGTAACTATATTAAATCCTTTGGGGAAATGACTACATGAGCAGGAATTAAAATGACCATGGAGAAGGTGGGGAGGCCCAAGAGCACATTTGTCCAGTTGTTTACATACAACAGACCCAACCAGGTAGGTTCTGGGAACTAAAACTGAACAAGCATTTGGGAGGAGGCTATATCCACCCCAGAGACCTTCCCTCCTATCTGTACAGAGCTGAGATGATCATGACTCCAATGGGATACATAGGCACTTTGAGTGCTAGATTGAATCCCCAAGAAAGCCCAGGCCAAGCCTTCTAAGATCCCCCAAACCTGATAGAATTTCTGCATGCTATGTCTAGGCCAGAGCCATCCAACTGAATCTGACTCAGAGACATGGGATCTGAAGCCCAGTTAATTCTCTCCCTTTCATCCAGTTCATCCTTTAGAAGGGACCTGCCTTTTTGTGGGTGCAGGTCCCTTCTCATTCTGTCTTTCCCACCTGACCCCATGTGTCCTGGAGTCTGATTCATATCCAGAAAGGACCAGATGGCTTCAGGCAGATCCCTTGGTGTCTTAGGGTTTACATTGCTGTGATGAGACACCGTGACCTAAACAACTCAGGGAGGAAAGGGTTTATTCTGCTTATGCTTACACACCACAGTTCATCACTGAAGGAAGTCAAGACAGGAACTCAAGCAGGTCAGGAACCTTAGGGCAGGAGCTAATGCAGAGACCATTGGGTAGTAGTTCTGCTTAATGGCTTGCTCAGCCTGCATTCTTATAGAACCCAGGACAGCTGCCCAGGGATGACATCACCTATAAATGGGCTGGGAACTCATACTTCGATCACTAATTAAGAAAATGTCCTGAATGCTTGCCTACAGCCTGATCTCATGAAGGAATTTTCTGGATTGAGACTTCTTCTTCTCTTTACGTTGACATAAGATGAACCAGTACACACGGTCTCTGAGAAAATTGTGAAGGACACATGAGTTTGGTCAGCCTTAAGCAGATGCAGCCCTCGGCCAGGGTAGCTCCTTAGCTCTGCCTTGGGTCCCAAGAATGGACTACCCTACTGCCCCAGGGGTGGCCTTTAGGGATGACAGTCCTTCATGAGTAGAGGAAGGTATGAGAAAGAGTAGTCCAGGCTCTAAGGGACTCTTCTCAGCTCCTTATTGGGAACTAACCTTTAGAGGTGGGTGGGGCTCAGAACCCTGGGACCTGTGACCCTCTGAGTCACTGCTTTCTAGGTCTCTGATCCTCTGACGATTTCCCTGCGAAGATGAGCCATCTAAGCTCCAAACACGAGGGAAACCCTGCATCCTTGGCTCCCAGAATCTGACCTGACGTGGGACGCGGGTGCTTTCTTTATGGGGTGGTAGTGGGTGAGCAGGCTGCAGCCCCAAGGGGGAAAGGAGGCTTGTGCAGAAGAGAATCCCCAGACCTCCCTGTCCCAGGATGAGCCTACTCTGCTGATGTGGGCCAGGCTGGCAGAGCAGTGGTGAGGCTGAGAGGCACCACCCTCTCCTACCTCCGCTCTCCTACCTCCGCTAACCCTAACCCGCTGCAGAGGAGCCTTTCCTTCCAGAGTACAGCCCCACCCCCACCTGGTGC
This sequence comes from Micromys minutus, assembly GCF_963924665.1. Lineage (NCBI taxonomy): Eukaryota > Metazoa > Chordata > Mammalia > Rodentia > Muridae > Micromys > Micromys minutus. The sequence continues at coordinate 51,559,807 of NC_137985.1, read as the reverse complement.
TCACTAGATGCCTCTCATCAGCTGGACACAGATGTTCTGCACCAATTAGGTTTTATTTCTGGTGAGCATTGGGAAACGAAAGTCAGGCGGGCAAGCCTGAAGTCCTAGCACTAGGCAGACAGGTATGTGAAGCCATACTCGGGTGACATATTGAGAGAGATGGGACAGGAGGGAGGAGTGTGGATGCGGTTCAGATGGCAGAGTGCTTGTGCAGCCCTGGGTGTGAGTCCCAGCACCATGCAAATCAGGTATGGAGTCTCATGCCTGTGATCTCAGCACTTGGAGGATGGAGGCAGGGGTTCAAGGCTGTCCTTGGGCAAATGGGGAATTTGAAGCTGGTCTGAGCTACACAAGACCCTGTTTCAAAGAAAAGAAAAGGAGAGAAAAGGAGAGGAGAGGAGAGAGAGAGAGAGAGAGAGAGAGAGAGAGAGAGGGAGGGAGACAGAGACAGAGACAGAGAGACAGAGACAGAGAGACAGAGAGAGAGAGATACACAGAAGGACAGGAAGAATATATCAAATGATGGGTTGGTTGATTTATTGCCACAATGGGGCTAAATCAAAAGGCCGGCTTAGGAAAATAAAGGGAATCATTACCCAGGTGGCATGTCGTAAGGTAAAAGTGTGGCAGGACATAAACAGCTGGAGTTGGGGAACTGTTAACCAGACAGTGGTGCACAGCAACCGGACAGCGCTTTAACCTAGACTCAAGACAGCAGATGCCATCAAAGTGGGCCCAAGCTTACAATGAGGCAGATGCTCATGGGCCTGGGGGGTTGGGGTGGGGGTGCTTTTCATGTCCCTTTGACAGCCGTTGCTGTGCTCCCCCTCTAGAGGATGTTTGAGGGGCTGGAATCCTACCCATGTAGAGTAACTGAGCACCAAATCACCACGTGGGTTCCAGAAGGCTCTGCGGCCTGGTTGTTAGAGGGTGGGAGGCCTCCGGCACCAGCTGGAGGAGCCTGGGCATCCACACAGCCCTCAGCCTGTCTGAGAGGTCCTCTCCTGCTTCAGAGACCCCGGGTAACAGAGCAGAAAGCAAGATGACCAAAGAAGTGCTTCAAGGATGCCTTAGTCCCTGTGGCTGTCTTCAGAGGTCACCATCACTCTGTTCCATAACCCACCATAACCCAGGTTCCCTGCAGGAAGTCTTCCCCTATTGGGAGGAGGGCCTGGTGGGTAGGGAAGAATCTCCCCACCCCCAGCACTCTCCGGGCTGCAAAGGTAGCCTACCCCCAATGCATTAGCTTGTCTTCGCCTGGGAAATTACTTCAGCCCGGCATCATTTTTTATGTGCCTGTTCAATAAAATAATTATTGATGGCCCCATCCATTTAAGTCACAATCAAAATAGCAGCCGGGATGGGGCAGTCCTGTATTATATCACCCCAGTGAGAACTATTTTCTATCAATTCGCAAATACATTCACATTTAAGTGAAAAATTATGCTATCTGGGATCAAATATATCAGAGGCTGGGAGCCAGGAGGGAGGGAGCTAGGGTCTGAGGGCATCTTCATTATTCAGTAGGAGAGCTTGTGGGAGAAGAGTGTGTGAGGAGCCCTCTGTCTGCCAGTGAGCTTTATAGAGGCAAGAGCAGGGTCTTCCCCGCTGCATTCTGCTAGGAGCCAGAGGGAAGACTATCACTGGCTTTCCCAAGGAAGAAAAATGGAACCATAAGGAATTAGACAGATGTGCCTACAACCCCCCCCCCCAGTGTTGAGAATCATGTGCCAATCAGCCAGTAAGTATTTTGTGAATCCAAGATGGCTGGAAGTGGGGGAGGTGTATCCGGGTGAAGGCAGAGAGGAGGGACAAAGAGACAAAGGAAAGACTAGGGAGTGGGTAAGGATGATCTTGATCAGTCTTGATCCTTGCTGTGAGCAGGGCACCACCCAGGGCACTTACCACCCTGCTGCCCTGGCTCCTCTGAGAAGCCACGAAGGCAGGTCTTGGTAGGCATCGCCTCCGTCAGAGTGAGGGTTTGAGACTCAGAGAGGGAAACCAGTTTCCCAGTTGTGCGCAGCTTGCCAGGGAGCAAAAACCGGGCTTGGCCTCAGATCTGCAGGATGTCTAACTGTATCCTGGAGAAGCCTTACTGTGTAGCCATTGGCAGACCCTGGGCTAGGGTGCGCAGGGAGGAGACAATCAGAGTTGTTCAGTTGGTTGCTGTTTTTTTGAGTTGTCTGTTTCGGAGAGGAAGACACTTGTTTTTGGTTGGTTTGAAGTGAGAACCTAACCGAACTGAGAGGAACGGAGGCTGCTGCTGGCTGGACTCAGCTAGTGCTGCGGAGCTGGCGTAGGCCTTTTAGGGTAGAACCTTTTCACCTCCCAGAGCCCCGCCCACTTAAGGGTGGCCCAAGTTCATGCTAAGCCTGGCCTGAACTCTAATCAGATCTTAAGAGGTGACAGTATCGGACACCAGAGCACAGAGGCCTGCAAAGGGTTTGGAAGGTCCAGACATCGTCCCCACCTTGTTCCCCTTTGTCACTGTGCTAGAGCCATCATCAGGTTTGCTCAGCCCATTGAAACCTGATCCCATGTTGGAGAAACACTGGGAAGAGGCATCTCCTATACCACGGCAGCCAGCCTGGTATTTGACCTTTTCTTGCCTCTTTTAATTAACAAGAGCCCTTTCATTGGCATGAAGTTACCAGTCAAGGCATCTCACTGGCAAGGTTAATCTTGGAAAATCCTGACCTTATGCACACAAATCATGTTGGCCCTTGATACCTGTCTTTTCCACAGAGAAGACTATCAGGAGCCCAGTCAGTAATTCAATCCAGACCGTCCTGACGAGGCCAACAAGATGGCCTGGTGGGTAAAAGCACTACGGAGGAGCCCATTGAAAATCCAAAAGTGAAGTGGAGCGTTGTAGTTCACATCTTTAATCCCAGCACTCAGGAGGTAGATCTTGGTTAGTTTTAGGCCAGCCTGGTCTACACAGTGAATTCTGGGAAAGCCAGAGCTACAAGGAGAATCTTTTTCCAAAAAACAGAAACAAAACAAAACAAAATTTAAAAAGAAAAAAGAAGAAACGATGGGTGAATAAATAAGTGAATGAATGAATGAGTGAATGAATGATGGCGTGAATAAATGAGGGAGTAAGTGAATTCGTGAGCGAGTGCAAGGGCAGGTGCAAGTGCAGGTGCAAGGGCAGGTGCAAAAGCAGGTGCAAGGGCAGGTGCAAGGGCTGCCTTTTTCAGAAGGAACAAGCCAGGTGTCAGAGGTCTTGTCAGTAGTGGGTAGTTTGTATCTTGCTTTTAAGACATGGCTCATACCTTTAATCCTAGTTCTTAGGAGACAGAGAGGCAGGCTCATCTCTGTGAGTTCCAGGCCAGCCTGATCTACACTGTGAGTTCCAGGACATCCAGGGCTGTGTAAAGAGACCCTATTTTTAAAAAAGTCTTTATTTTAATGCATATATTTGTACTTTGAAGTTCAGGCTGGCCCGGACCTCCTATGCCTGTCCCCTGCTGAGTGTCTGGGAATACGGGTGGGCTGCCACGCTCCACCGACCATTTTGTTTTTATCAATTAAACACAGTTTATGCACGGTACAACCCACCTTTCAAAAGGGTATAATTCAAGGACCATCACAAAGTCCTTTTAAAACCTTTTCAGGGTTGGGAGAGGGGCTCACTGCCTAAAGCACATATAGTACAACTGTGAGGACCTGACTTCAAGTCCCCAGAACCTATCTAGAAGTAGCTAGATGCATTGTGTCCTGAATAGGCCTATAATCCCTCATTCCCAGGGAGCTCAGGGCCCAGCTAGCCTGACAAGTAAGAGACCCTGTCTCAAGAGGAGGAATTACAAATAAGCAAGCATGTTTGTATAATGTATGTATAAAGTATGTGTAATGTATATTTCTATGTATGCATATATGTACACACACACACACACATATACTCACACAGCATCACACAGGTACTACCAGGCTGCCATTGACAGAGCAGGCAGCAGGGAATTCTGGGACATGGGTAGAGGAAACCCAGATGTCTGAGGAACTTTCCACCACTTCAGTATAGATACGTTATCTGAAAAGAGGTCTCTGAGGAGGTGCGCTTTTCTCTCTTCTCTCCTCTCTTATTTTTGAGACAGGATCTCATAAATGGTCTCACTGTCTTCTCAGATGCTAGGGTATAGGTAGGGACTGCCAGACTCAGCTCTGTGTGTGTGTGTGTGTGTGTGTGTGTGTGTGTGTGTGTGTGTGTGTTTGTGTGTGTATTTTATATTTGGATGCACGTTCAGGTGAGTTCAGCTGCTCCCATCAACAGCATGAGTGTGAAGAGCAAAAGTCAATGTCAAGGTGTATGCACGAGCGTGTATGTATGTGCACGTGCATATGCATGTGCGTGTGTGCATGTTGAGGTCAGAAGACAAAATCCAAGTTATCCTTCACCTTCCACCTTGTATCAGACGGGGTCTGTGTCTTGCACACCCCCGGCTGGCTGGCCCACAGGGCTTCTGGGGTTTCTCCTGTCACTGTTCCCATCTCACCAGAGGAGCCAGGGTTACAGACACTCATGTGCTACTGTGTCCGGCTTCACATGGGCTCTAGGGACCTGAGCTCAGGTCATTCCATTTGGGTGTTTGTACCCACAGAACCAACTCCCAGATACAGCTTTCTGTTTTGTTTTATTTTTTTCTTTATTATCCTTACACAAGCCATGTCTGGGAAGAAGCCCTCACAGAGTCAGCCTGACTGTAGGAGCACTGAGCTGTCTGCCCCTTAGCTCCAGGAGAGTGTGGTTCTTACTGTTACCTGGCAGAAGGTTCCTGCCCCAGTCCCACTGTGGTGGCAAGGGCGTCCTTGGCCGGCCAGTCTTCACCATCTGTGACAGCCTCAGCAGCCACCCGGACTACCTTGTAGGCCACAGTAGTTTGTAAGGTGGAGACCTGTGCCAGCTTTGCATGCCAGGGCCTCTGAGATGCCCAGTAAAACTACAGGGTCCCAGCAACTGCCGAGAAGCCGCCCTCAGCATACACAAGCGTCACATCAACTAACGTCCACGGTTGTGTAGTAAAGCAGCCATTAGAGACAGTTACAGACAGATGTGGCAGACACCACCTGGCCCAGGGACCTCCCAGGCAGACGGTCAAGCCACACTAGGACGAAGAGGGATCCTTCCTTCTTCCACAGGAGAAGATGTGAGAGTTCTCACAGCTGGCAGGAGAGGGCAGTGTCCCAGCCTACAGAGACCTGGTGGAACACAGTGGCTTGGCTTGGCAGCAAGAGTGAGAAAAGGCACCCTGGAAGGTTCTCAGGGGGCTGGGATGGAACAAGCCCAGGCAACAGTACCCACTCCTTGGGCAGGGTTCCAAGATGCACGCCATCCCCAGAGCCGTCAAGTCCCGGCTTGCTATAGGCTCCATGTCCCCTTTGGATGCTTTCTGCTCCCACCGAGCTCCCATCAGAACCTATTGGGCTCTCCTCAAGACTCTGTCTGCATGCTCAGGACATCAGCCTGTCCCTTGCCCACAGGTGGCCATGTCCTCAGCATCGCTCCATTTAGGAGAAGCAACATTTAAGGACTTGGTTAATCAATGAAAATCAAGCACCAGAATCTATCAGGGCAGAAAGGATGGCTGGGTGCCCTGGATCTGTCCTTTTGGACATGATTCTATCTATGAATGAGAAGCTGCCCAGTAGGGCCAAGGACTGCCTTCCCCAGGCAAGTAACTCCTGGAGACTTAAGTTCTTAGAGGAAAGGGGACCTACCCAATGCCACACAGTGACTCAGAGTATGAATGAGGGCTGCAGCTCAATCCTGAGGCCCTAAGAAGAACTATCTACTGTCCTTGAGGTGGGGGACTCTGCAAGTCACCTGTCCATCAGGCCCATAAGAGATGGTCCTCCAGGTCAGAGATAAGGCTTTTGTTGAAATGTAGACCTGAGGGCTAGAGCTACTTGGGGAAGACCATGTCAATTGCCTGTTCCTCCCCAGCAGGGTCATAATGCTTTCCACAGAGCCCTAGAGATGACTCTTTACAAAGTCCTTTCCCACCACAAGCAGATGCCCTCAGAAGAGGGACCAAATGCCAGGATGGTGGAGTAGCAGACTGTGGCAGGGCGGTAGGGACCGGGAGGGCTAACAGGCACAGAGGGTCCCAAGCAGGGTGGACGGAGACATTTGAGTCCGGAGGAGGCGGATATTCCATAGGTATCTCCAGCTATAAGGGATATCTTGGTGATGACTTGGTTGGCAAAGCTTCTGCCATGCTGAGTTCAAATCCCCAGCTCCCACATAAAGTCTAGGCACAGTGGAGCCCATTTCCATTCGTGTGCTGTGGACGGGAGACAAGTGCATTCCAGGACTTCCCTCACCAGACAAGCCTATCTAGTCAGTGAACTCTGGGTCCACTGAGACTGCGTCTTTAAAAGGACAAAAAATTTAAAGGGAAGCAACTGAGGAAGACACCTGATAGTGGCCTACAGCCTCTACACCTACACCTGCACTCGTGTGAGCACACACACACACACACACACACACACACACACACACACACACACACATACACACACAGCTCCCAGGTCTTTTGGCCAGCTTCCCCGGGTCATGATGCCCGAGGCTCCAGCAGAAATTCCAATCCAGGTTCTTAATACTTCTCAAATGTCCACAGTGGGAATAACCCAGTGCCTGCAGCAGAGCTGACCTGCAGCCCCAGAAATGTTTCCTGAAGCGGGGAGGTGCTGAGGGGGCACCAGGGAAGCATGCAAACAGAGAGATTAAATAAACAGTTTACACTCTGTTACAGCTCCAGGTCAGGCAGCCTGCATCCCTCCTTGAGGCCTCAGACTCCAGAACACAGCCCTGAATGCATAAAGGGTATAATGTATAATCCATCAACTGGCAGTGGGAAGGAGTCCTAGGAAGGTAAAGACCCCAAGAGGAGCCCCAAACAGGGGCCCTTTGGAAATTACACCATTCTACTCCCAACTTCCCAAGGCAGTTTGGAAAGGGGAGGAGTTTGGCCATAAGAGAGCTGGACAGGCAAGTGGCCTAAGATAAGGGGAAGTGGGTGACATCGGTGTCCTCTCCACCCAGAAGACACGGAGGCACCTGCCTATTCATAACCTCCCAGGCAGGGACCAGGCTCCTCCAAGTAAGATGGATCCCGGGTGCAATCCTCGCCCACGGCAGACACAGAGCCCCTGGAACTGCCCTGTGGGACTGACACATGCTATAGTGATGTGCTCTTCACAAACTGTTAATTCAGGTCTACAGAGATAGAAGAAAATCTCCCTGCTCACAGGATTCATGTCTTGGCAGTGAGAGTTTCCATTAGAACACAAACTGACACTTACTTGCAGTCCCAGCACCCTGGAGGTGAAAGCGAGTCAGAATTTAAAGTCAGCCTGGGCTGAATGAGACCCTGTCTCCAAACACGCAAAACTACTGCTTCTTAAATGTATAAAGAAAAAGGCTGTGTGTTGCAGTAAATATTAAAACAATAGAAAGGCTTGTCTCTTTATCAGCCCCGTGGCCTCACTCCATGAGCACCACTTCTAGTACAGAGCTTTGCACACGTACTTTGTCGATAGGTCCAAGCCACCACTATGTTCTCACTCCGTCTGCACGACTCCCTTCACTCTGCCTGCCCTACTGCCTCCATCCTGGGTTGTTTCTTTACCCCAAATCCCAACACAAACACAACTCTAAGGCCCAATAGCTTTTCATACAAATTTATGTATCAAACTCTCAGTCCACAAGCCTTCTACACAACAAGATTACATCAAATAGACAAAGATGCTAACTTCCCTTCTATATGAGATAAGACCTATAAAATTCTTAAAATGTTCATAGCTACCTAATGCCAGTTAAGCCCACCTAGATCTAATTCATCCTTCTTGAGGTCCATCTTGGAGCTTCTCTCTCGGTCATCCTCTCTCCTCTGACCTCTGACCCTCTCACTTCACCTCCCTTCCCTGCCCAATCACTGGCTCTCGCCTCTATCTTACTAATCAAAATGGGAAGGTTCAGATAAAGTCATCTTCGTGAGTATGTGGCTAGGCAGCCCTTCTTGCGGAAGTGATTTAACATCAAAATAGAAACAGTTTCAGGATTATCTACAGTATTGTGGCTCCACACCCGAGTCCACACCTGCAGGCTTTTTTCTATATCCTCTGCTTGGATCCACTGGCAAACCCTGGCAGGGGTGTCCGACTTCTGAGCTCCAAGCACAAAGTCCATGCTTTGGAATCAGGCAAAAGCAAATGGTAAACACGATGGGTTGAGCTGCATTCAGAGAGTTCCCAGGGTGCATATAGCTAACGGTCCACAGGTTGCATGTGTCTACTGGAGCCTTGAAGGTTAACCAGTTGTCCCTTTCCCCAACAATGATGACATCAGCTCTACATTTCTTCTTTTCTCTGTTTTCTCCTAGCTATGCTCTCTGCCCCCTGGCATTCCCAGCTGCTCTTTCTGCGGGAGCTGAACTTACCCTGCCAGGCTCACAATTGTCCTCTTGTCCAATGCTTGTCAGACTGAGTGGGCTTGGTTTCCCGAAGCTAGGCTACCATTTGAGTCACCCCAGTGGTTGCTTATGTCACTAGACAGCACTCTCATCCCTCTGATTCTCAACTTTTAAAAACTTCCATCTCTTCAGTACTTCCTACCAGCCAGTCTCGGAACTAGGGGTTGAGCCTCCAGGATCCTTTGCTCTTTGACATTCCCAACAGCCCATTTGAGTAGGTGCTGTTTTTATAATTCCTTTCTCCCAAAGGGGACAGGGCACAGCTAAAATGCTAGGAATGTTCTGTCCACTAGCCTCTAGGCTCAGGATTTTGCCCCATCTCTACTTCCCTAGCTTCTCTCCTTGGGAACATCTACCTTCCATTGTTGCCTAGCAAATAAATCCCCTAAGTGTGTCACCAGTGGTAGCTGATGCACAGGGGTTCCTAGGAGTGTTTATATCTCTAGGCCCAGGTGGTTTGTTTGTAGAGGGAGAATTTCAGGCAAGCATGGGACAGCAAAGGGTTTTCCTGGGGGGACAGAGACTTCCCAGAGTCCCCCTGGGCACCCTCGCCAGGTGAAACCCACTTCCTGTTTTCTCCTTATCTTGGCTTCTGTGCCTTCAGGTCCTATTTACTAGCACAGGATTATCAGGGTTGGAACATCTGGGAACCACAGGGCATTCTCTGCTCCTGCTCTCACATTCCCTTCCTGGTCCATGGGGTACACCTTGTCCTCCATCAATCTCCTCTTCCTACTAACAGAGCCTCCAGGTCAGTGCACAACACCAGAAGCTGGCTGGGTCTTGCTGGGTGAGGTGGAGGCTACCACCGGCTGGTCAGGGTGCAGTTCCTACAGACCCCATCTTATAGTGTCCTCACTCCCGGGGTTATAGATGCTCACTTTCCACCTCCCCATCTAGCTGCAGAAAACACAGCAGGTACAGTCAACCCAACATAAGCATCCTCACGGCATACCCCAGGGCTGAAGAAGCCTGTCCTTGGCCAAGGGCATCAGCAGTCCCATCTCTGGCCTCGGCTCCTAAGAGATGATTAAATTCAGAACTAGGCTAAGCCAGCAGCAGCAGTGGAGGCCCAGGGAACCCACCAGATATACACATCTGAAAAGAGACACGGGGAACTAGGGCTCTTCATGACTGGTAGGACACTGTTGTCATCCTGGCAACAGCGCACAAGGTGGCATTGATAGTCCAGAGGACAAAAGCCAAGCAAGGCTTCAGAATCTTCTAGAGTCACTGGTAAGACAGTGAGCTTAGAGCAATTGGTACAGGTGATGGGGGAAGAGAAAAGGGGAGACAAGAAAGAAGAGAGGGAGTCAGAGAGGAAAGAAATAAGAGAATGGCAGAGGTAAGAAGGAGAGAGAGGAGGGAGGGGGAAAGGGAGATGGGGTGGAGGGAGAAGGGAAAAGAGATAGAAGAGGGAGGGAGAGAGTGAAGAAAGAGGACAATGGGGTGGAGGGAGGAAGAGAAGAGGGAAGAGGGAAGAGTGGGAAGGAAGGAGGCTCGCTCTCTTCCAAGCAAAATATTATGACCCTTAAAAACACACACACACAGACTATTATACATACATGCACACATGTGCATACATGAATGTGCACACACACACGGGCACAGGCATACACACACACACACACACACACACACACAGGCACACACCCTCTGCCTTTCTCCTTTTCCTCTCTGAGCATGAGCTTTGTAACACTAGATGGCTGATCCGAAAATAACTGTTTTGCCCTTAGACAGAGGAGTTTTTTTTTTTTTTTTTTTTTTTTTTTTTTTTTTTTTTTTTTTCCCACAAGAGAAGCTGAGATATTTTGAAAGCCACCCCTGCGGCAGAAAGTTGTGCACAAGGCACTAATTGCCAGTGCTCCCAAGGGCAACTGCCTGGCAGGAGGCAGCAGGAGGCAGGGCCTCTGAGGGCCTGGGGGAGTCTACCTCCAGCAAACACGTTCAGCCAGCCCGAGATAAAACCCAGAAGCAGGGACAATCTTACATAAGCAGAGCAGACCGAACATTTTCAGCAAATTACCCCTGTGATGAGTTCTGCCATAAAATCGCCTCGAAAGTGAATTTCGTTTTTCTTCCCTGCGTGACCAATCAATTAGCACATGAGTAATACCAAGCCCATTAGGACAAACCAATGCCGGGGGAGTTATGTCATCTGCTCTAGAAATGATTGCTTAATATGCCAGTTGGGGGCTGGGCGTAGTGGTGCATGCTTTTAATCTCAGCACTCAAGAGGCAGAGGCGGGCGGATCTTTGGGAGTTTAATGCCAGCCTGGTCTACATATTATGTTACAGGCCAGTCAGGGCGACATAGTAAGACCCTGGCTCAAAACAACAGCAGAATAGTTGGCCCTGAGAAGCTCTTAACCACACACCATCTTGCCAGAATCAACACCAACAGTCTGTCTCCAACCAGAACGCTGCGGGGCAGAGCAAGCAGCTCCGAGTGTGAGCCCAGCCTGCTGAACAACCCCAAATACCAAGGCCCACCTCCACAGACTTTCTCATCTCTGTTCCTCGTTCTCCGTGGCTGACCTCCAAAGCCAATGGAAGCCTAAAGGTAAGAGGAAAACGTATGGAGACAGGTAGGCGGGTCAGAAGTGTTCTCCCTAGGAATTGTGGGAATTCACATCCAGGGAAGAAAAGGGGAGGCATGGGAGGTGCTTCATCCCCCTAGAACCTGATAGCTGCAGAGGAGGCCACCACAGGGAACAACTAGAGATTTGTGCAAGACTGAAGAACCTGGAAGTGAGCACGCTTGTGCTCAACAGGAGTGTACGTGTGTGAGGAAGAACACATGTTGGGGTACTCTGGTATGTGTGGGCACAAACAAGACAGGAACTTACATCCCTGAGCATGTGTTTGTGCACAGTTGGATAGAACCAGCAGGCAGGCCTGTGCGTGTGCATGCGCGCACGTGCGCGCACGTGTGTGTGTGTGTGTGTGTGTGTGTGTGTGTGTGTGTGTGTGCCTGCGTGCGTGCGTGTGTGTGTGTGACATAGACGCTGGTGCACTCTTAGGTCCTTATGAACGCATGCCTGCACACATATGTGCACCGAGGCTCCTATTACTCTGGAACCCTCCAAGAGTGACTGGCCTTTTTTTTCCTGCCACATCCGGATGCTGTGTGAGGCTTCTGAACCAAGGAATCCAGTAACAAACGCTAACGGAGTGTCCACCAACCTAATGTGGAAATGTTGAGCCATACTGCGAGTCTCCGAGTTTTGGCTCTGGCGCTGATCTGAGCTTGTCTCTGGCCCTGGTCTGTCCATTAGAAAAGCAAACCCCTTAATTCCCCTGGGCCACAGTTACTTCGTCTGGTAATGGAGGCAGGAATGTGCCCCAGAAGACTGGGCTGAGGGCTCTTATGCAGTAGGCACTTGGCACAGCACTTAAGTGACTTCTTCGGAGGAACTAAGAGCTAGGCACACATCCGTGTGTAGGCGTGTGCTTGCAGTTTCACAGGGCCTTGCACAGGTGAAAGAGAACCTGATCATGACCAGTATGAACGGTCAAAGGTGACAACGGTCAAGTTAGGTGTCACTATGGTGGGTCAGGACCATGGCCCAAGTCCTCGCCTATGTTCCACTACCAACTGGCCAGGCGAGCACGGAGCCTCCTGGCTCTCCCCACTGTCCGTGCCGGGCCCCATGTCTGTATCTAGCACATGACTTAGGAAAAAAGCAATTTCTACCCAGGGCTCCCATCTAGTTAGAGTGAACCAGAGAGACTTGGGGCTGAACTCTGCTGAGAACTTCTGCCCGGTGACAGATATAAACTGTACCTACCTCTTGGTACTTCCCTCCTGAGAGGAACAGTCACTTCCAAGCTCTCATGGGCAGGGAATCCAAGCTGTTGTCTCCAGAGCCTGGAGTGTAGCTCCTCTGTGGTCCTTCCTCAAACCACTGAAGGAGTGTGGGGCCAGGGAGCTGTCGTACTGGGAGGAGCCGCCCTCAAGCAAAAGTGTGGTTAAGGCATATCTACATCCGGGAAATCTCATCCTGAGATTGGCAGGATTAGGATCTCCTGTGCCTTCCATGCTCTGGGCCTGCATGTCCTCACACATGTAGTCCTGTGTCCCCCCAACCCATCTTTGCCCCACTAGAGGAAGCCATGGAGCTGGTAGCCAGGTTAAATGTCCTTTCCTCCTGTAAGGTCATATCCAGCAGCATCTGGAATTCTTCCTCATGCAGATGAGGCATCCGCAGCGCCCTGGCCCTAAACAAAGCTGGGTGCTCACTCTGATAGCCCCTACTTGCCCACCAAGGGATTAAATGGCCTTTGCTCCTCCCAGTGAACGGAAACAGTTCTCCAAAGCTGCTTCCCGGTGTGTGTTCTTTGCCTGCACATTCGCTGCTGACCTTGGTGCATCCGCCTGCCCACAATGATCTCAGGCCTTCAGCCACGTGAGAGGCCCACTGACAGCACATCGCTTGCCTTGTAAGGCGCCGTGGGAGCATGTCTGGGCTTCAGTGGGAGACGGAAGGGTTGGGTTCTAGGTCCTACTTTGCCCTGAGGTTTTATGAGCCACTAAATTCCCACCTCGATCTCCTCGACTCCAGGGCAGGCATATTGCCAGCCAGACTAACCATGACACAGAATTCTTCCAAAGAATTGACTCTTAACCGGGGTGGCAGAGCAGAGCCAACACGAACTTCTAGAAGTAAAGGGCCCTGGAGAGATCATTCAGTGGTTAAAAGCCGTTCCTGCTCTCCCAGAAAACGCAAATTCAGTTCCTGCCACTTGCATTTGGACAGTTCACAACCACCTGGGACGTTGGCTCTGGGGTGTCTAACTCCCTCTTCTCACCTTGAGGGCACTTCAGTTATCAGCACACATCCCACACAGACATACACACATTACAGGTAATTTAAAAATAAAATACATGCTTAAAAAGAACTTTAGGAGGAAAAACAAATCTTTCTTTTGTTAAAGCAATTCATCGTCATCATCTTCGTCATTGTCATCATCATCGTCATCATCATCATCGTCATCATCTTCATCGTTATCATCATTTTATAGTACTGAGGTTTTGGACATAGGGCCTCATGTACACTAGGCAAACATCCTATTATTGGACTACACACTCAGTCTCTTGTGTCTGAGCCCTGAAGAGCAATCTGCTCACTGCTAGGTCTTGGACTGGCCATTTCCTGAGCCTGCCTCTCAACAGGAAGATAAAACCTGTCCCACGACACTGGGATTTAAGAAGCAAGGGAGGTTCCTCAGGGATTCTCCCTCCTCTCCTGGAGACCTACAGTAAGGTGATGCACCCCTGATCATGGGAAGAATACAGGGTTTTCAGGTAGCCAGCCTCCAGGTTGGGCCCTGCACCTACAGTCTTCACCCATTGAGCATCCTGACTTTTGTGAGTGAGAAAAGATTGAGGTGACTTCCAAGAGTCATTGTGGGAGATGCCAAGGAGATTCCCAGAGTCTGTGGCAAGAAGGAGCTAAAGTCCCCTTCTGATGGGCACAATATAACACGGGGCTTGGGTGGGCTGGCACATGGATTTACAAAGACCCTGCTTTACTGTGTTTGTTAAGGGGAGGAAATGGGCTCTTTTGCTCTCCTAACGGCCCGGCTGCTCTCTGATTTTCACAGGTAATGGGGCAGGAAATTGCCCGCCGTGAATGAGCGAGACCTGTTACCTGTGGGTGGAAATGGGTAAATGAGGATTTAAACCCAGGCACATCACCGGATCGCATTAGGGAGCCAGCTAGCAAAAATGATTAGGAGGGTTTTAATATGCGCTGATTGGATGGATATCCATCCCTGCAGCGACCTCAGGCTCATTAGCCTAGCCTCCTGCACAGACAGTCATTTGTGCTTGCACATGGCCTCCATCCTGGAACTCTTGGGGGTCACCCAGGACTTGTATATGGGAAAAAACTCAAATTTTATTTGGCAGTGTCCTTAAGTATGACTTTGATGGCCTGCCAGACCCGTCCATCCGACAGGTTTAACCTTTCCACCTCTCTGAGAAAATGAGCCTACGGCTAAGCCACTGGTCACTATACCTGCCCATTTCTCTTTCTTGACTATGAAGAGTTGGTGCATCCTCATGGATAAAGCACTGAACTCACAATCAGAGCTCCAAGGTCCTGCAGCTGGCCCACTGCCTGTGAACAGGTTCCCTAGGTATGTCTTCTGTAAAGGTCTCCTCTGGACAAGTTCTCTTCTGGTCCTTAGTTACTCATCACCTGTGAAATGTCCCCACATGTCTCAGTGTGAGCTCCTTTGTATTGTCACATCTGGAATCACCTGGGAACCAGACCTCTGAGCGTGTCCATGGGGGATTTTCTTGATTGTGTTAAGTGGAAAGATGGCTCACTGCGGGTGGCACCATTCCCCTGGCTAGGATTCTGGACTGTGCAGTAGGGCAGCAGTATGTGTTCATTTCTCTCTGCTTCCTTTTTGGGAATATGGTGTGACCAGCTGCTTCAGGCTTTTGTCAGCCTGACTTCATCCTTGACCTATGAGCTAAAATAAACCCGTCCTTAAGTTGCTTTGTCAGAATATTTTATCTCTGCAATGGTAACTTACTGTCTTCTCCATTTGTGCTCATTTGGGTACTTTCTTCCTTACATCTTCCCAGCCAATGATAGTACCTTGTTTTTGAAAACACTTAGTTCAAGATTTTTTTTTTTAAGCAAAGATAAAAGGAAGTCTGGGATGGAGGCTGGAGAAAGGACTCAGTTGGAAATGTTCTCACTGTGCGGGCATGAGGACCTCAGTTCGATGCCCAGAACCCAAGTTTTCTAAAGGTCTGGTACAGTGGTGTGGATTTACAATTGCAGAGCCGGAGAAGCGGAGGCAGGAAATCCCAGGCTGCGTCCTCCCAACATGTTCACAAGCAGAGGCGGCAACCAAGGCTTGCTGCTTTCTGGAGCTCAGTCCATACAAAGCCAATCCTAAAATGTCGTTAGCTATGGTGTAAGCACAGCTGGTGTTGGGTCATTTGCCATTGGCCTTTGGACACATCATTTAACCTACTTTTGGATGTTCATGTAATTTTCTTTCTCTTTCTGTCTTTGGTTTAGTTTTGTCTGAGGAGCTTCAGTAGTGCCATTGGCTTAGACAAGAAGGGCAAAGGAACAGTATCTTACACCTGACCCCAGAGCCCAACAAATCTATGCCTCCCAGAAATGTCCACCTTTAAGAGAGGGCATAGCAAGACCATTCTTTGGGTGGAAAATAAAAAGGTCATTGGGAAAACAAACTACCCATCTGCAGCCTTGAGAACAGAGACCAGCAGCTTGGAGAGAAGGCAATGGGGATCTTCCATGGTAGTTGGCAAGGTGGGTGGTCTTAGCTGATGCAGGTTGTTTGGATTAGCTGGGAATTGCCAGATGCAGTTGACCATTGGGGCAGATACAGGAAATCTTGCTTTTCCTGCTAAACAGAAGCCTTCTTAAGGGATACCCAGGGGAATGCTGATTTTAATCTTCTGTTTACCAGGTCAGAGTCTTATTTAGGAAGTGTCGCCAGCATTATTATTTTGGGGGTCCACTTTCACTTCCCATGGGCCTCCCCTCCCCAACCACCCTTACCCCCTCTGCTGCCCTTCCTCAGCCAGCTCAGATCCTGCCATGGCCGGCTTAATTAAGAAAACCCTAGTTGTTCGGGCTCTTCCCCCACAAGCTGGTGGAGGCTGGAGTCCCTTCCAACAGGATATCCAAAAAAAGCCATGGGATTGAGAGCCAGTAGGGTCTACAGCCTTTTGGAAGGCCCTAAGATGATGGGGAAGCCTCTGAAGGCAGCACAACCCTCGCCAAGAGCCAGCTTTCCTGCCCCAACTCCATCACTGTTACAAGGAGCCTCCCGACTTTCATTCTAAGATCCTTCGTGTCCCGGATCCTGCCCCCACTAGTTCTGCTGTGTGGCTGCACCAAGTTCATTCAGAGGGCTGCAGTGCCTGTGGGGTAGAAGCTGCCCTGTTTGCAGATATAAGGGGGACAGCAACCCATGAACATGGAACAAGAGACAGTTCTAAGCATATTGAAACCTAGAAGTGTTTTCCTGGGGGAGGGGTCCCAGCACATTCCTGAGCTGCTTCCAAGCTGGCCTTTGGGAGCTCAGCACACTAGCTCTAAGGGTCTTTATTCTGATTAAAATGGCTGTCCATCATTAATACATGGAGCGAAAGGGACTGGCTACATTCTGAAACAGCGCCCAACTTCAGAAACAAGGAAGGTTATCAATTATTGATCCTCGGGCTTGAGAGGGTTGCTCCATGGGAAGAAGCAGCCCCGAGATCATTTCCTATGCAGAGCCCCCAAACCCTCTGGGAACACCACTGTGTGGGATAGACCAGGGCAGGAGGCAAGCTCCGCAGTGCCTCCAGGGGTCTTCTTCCTGTGCCCCTCAAAAGAGTCAGATCCCTAGCTAAAGACCTGTCTGAAGCCAAATTATCATTTTTATTTTGAACAGAATTGTCAAGCACTAAAAGGAGCCCCCACGGAGCAGCCAACCTTCCTAATGGAGGCACCTCATTAAATTTCCATTGTAACTCCACCCAGGCGTTGAGATCAAGAAAAACTGGGTGCTGAAAAGGAAGCAGACACCACCCTGTCCTTATTTATGACGCAGAGTGTTTTATGTATACGAGAAGCCGGCCATAATTTGCTTATAAATAATTGACTTCTCCTAGATTGAAATCTCTAGAGGGGCTCTGGGTGTATTCACAAGCCAGAGCTTCTGCCCGCGAAGTGCATTAGGCCCTTTCAAACCTGTCTTATCTCAGCCCCAGACGCACGCAGAGTGATTTTCCCCCCTTCATCCCCTGTAATAACCTTCAACTAACCTTTAAACTGGAGTGAATAATTTAAATCTTATTTTCATATCAATGGAGGAGTCAAGCCAAGCAATTATCTTTTATCTGTGTACTCTGTCGTCAGGGCGGCAGGCATAATCAAGTTTTCCCCAGCGAGCCAGAGGAGAGGGAGGACCGAGGAAGTGAGAGATGTTATCTGAAGACATTAATGCAACAATGAATTATTCAGTAATGAGTACAAGATCTGTCATAACACACACACACACACACACACACACACACACAGACACACAGGCTCGACATCTGCCGAGTGTTCCAGGCAGGCCAGGGCTGGCAGTCTGGGGGAGGGGTGGCAGTTAGGGGGTCTGGGCTAAGCATGACAAATCGGCTGATGATCTGCTCAATTAGGGCAGAGAGCAGGTGTGCCTGCCAGGAGGGTGTGGCGGGCAGGAGGGTTGCTTGGTGGGCCACGCCACACAGGGAGGGAGAGACACGGAACAGTCATTTAGAGCCGCTAGGTCTATGATTTTTTTAAAGGGGTGGGCCAGCAAGGAGGGAGATGGGAAGATTTTTTTTAAAAAAATAATAATAAAAAGCAAGGGAAGGTTGAAATTCCCCATGGTGCTCATTAAAATTCTACCGCATGCGATTCTTCCCTGGGTCCCCCTGGACTGCCCGCGATCATTTTTATTAATTCATAAAATATCGCACCAGAGATTGAGGCTGATGATTAGTGGGGCTGACAGAGGAGCTGCTGTGGTTTCTATCGGATCTCATTGAGTGAAATCCACCCTCCTACTGTTTCTTGGACAGCCAAGCTGCGCTGGGAGGGGCAGTCCAAGGAACCCATGAGTCTGTGGCTCTTGTCACAAGGCTGTCTCCCCTGTCAAGATGCCCAGTGGCTTTGGCAGATACTTCCTGGCCTTGTCTCTCAATTATGGGGAAAGTCCTCCTTGAGGCAGATTGTCCCTTCACCTCCCTGAGAGAGATGTGCTGTGTGCCAACTTTGAGAAGCAGCCAAAGGTGTCCGAAGGAGCTCACCTGGCTGGGCAGGTGCAGTAGCTTTGGAATCAGGGATCCAGGACACACCCAGACTCTTCTAGAATCATCCATGTCCCCATCTCTTCCTTTTCCCAGAAATCTCTTCAGTGGCTGTGGACCAATTCCATCTCAGGCCACTTGTGTCACCACAGGTGAGGAAAGAAAGCTGTTGAAGTCTCCTGGGTGGGTCCTAGTGAAAGAGTTTGATGAGACAAATTCTTTGTTCAGATGATGGTCTTGTCTTCACAGTGCGCTGTGCTTCTTCTCCCTCCCCTCCCTCCCTCCATCTCTCTGTCTCCATCTCTCCCTTCCTCCCTCCATTTCTCTGTCTTTGTCTCTGTGTGCGTGCATGTGTGTGTGTGTGTGTGTGTGTGTGTGTGTCTGTCTGTCTGTCTGTCTGTCTGTCTGTCTGTGAAGGTACTGAAAGACCAGGATAAATCCTGACCCCCTAACAGGTTAAGTAGAAGACCCCAGCAGGTAGAGTAGAGCCAAAAATGTAGGATAGCAGGTTCAGTGACTCTGTTTCAGGAACTGGCTGACCAAAAAGAATTTATGGCCTTAAGGTCAGGGTGACTCTGTTTCAGAAATTGACTGACCATAAAAACATAAAAGTTAAATAACACATCATAAACAATCTTGAGAAACTGGAAGTTCCCCTCGCGATTCTTCACTGGTAATTTTCACCTTATAGGCAATCTTGAGAAACCAGGTATTTCCCTTACGATTCTTCACTGGTATTTTTGGTATTCTCTAATGCGGTACTCCCCCACCCCCTGGGTTGTGGTTTGTTTCCTTTAAAACCCCATCTCCCAGCCACTCGGGGTCAGACTCCTCTATTCCTGTGTGTGATGAGTTTTGACCCCAGTGCACTGGTCCATTAAAAAACTTCGTGTAATTGCAGCAAGGATGGTCTCTCGTGAGTTCTTGGGGGGTCGTGTTATCCCAAGACTTGACTGAGGGTCTCCCCTCTGCGGGGTGAGGGGTGCGTCTTTCATTTGGGGGCTTGTCCGGGATTTATTACCACCCTCGTCACCGAAGACCCACTTGGAGGTGAAATTTTGTCTGTGTCTTTGTAATTGTCTGTGTCTTTGTAATTCTGTGCCAGCTAAATTCTGGTTCTGTACTTTTGGTTCTGCAGTTGCTCGAGAGTTCTGGTTCTGGTTTTGCAGTTGCTTGTGTCTCGGGTAGAGATGGAGGCTCACATCTCGGGTAGAGGCGGGGACTGTGAGTATTGGTAGACGTGCTAGGGGCTCACCAACTGGGTTGCCTTGGGAGATGTCCCAAGAGGTCTTAAGGAACCCCAGGGATGCCTGGACAATTCCTGTCAGGGTGCTGGTGAGGGTACAGTAGTTCTCCTGGATTGGAGAAGCTGTATGCCCTTCCAGCCATCTGTATGTCTGGAGTGGTTTTGTCTGTCTAGGTGGAGACAGGCATTTGTTAGTCTTTGTCTGTGTGTCTTAGGTTTCTGTTTTGTGTTACGTGTGACTTACGGTGAGACAGACCGTGACTGTGACGACTCCTCTGAGTTTGACTGAAGTTAACGATAGAGCACACAATTTGTCGGTTAAGATTAAAAAAGGACTATGGCAGACTTTTTGCTCCTTGGAATGATTGACATTTGGCTTCCAGAGAACACCTTTGACTTACATTATTGTCTGGCAAGATTTAGTTCAGAATCCCCACTTTGGGTCCAGCCCTGGGTGTGCAAATGGAAGCCAGGCTCCTGAGGCCAGGCTCTCTGAGTCGGAGCACAAACAGAAACCTGAAGCGCCAAAGCCCGAGAACCAGCTTTTGGCTCCTCCTAAAATCTATCCCGAGATCGAGGAGCCTCCGCAATGGCCAAGCCCTCCACCACACTGGGGGCGGACCAGCTGCTGGGACCAGAAGACAAAGAGCAGCGCAGAGTCCGAGGGATCTGACTCGATTGTGGCACTGCCACTACGTGCCATCCCCCCCATAGACCCACCCTACCTTCAGCCTCTTTAGTCCCTTCAGTATTGGCCATTTCTCTCTGCAGACCTTTATAATTGGAAAACTAATCACCCGTCCTTTTCAGAAAACCCTGCCAGCCTGATGGTGGAGTCTTTGATGTTTTTCCACCAACCCACCTGGGATGATTGTCAGTAGCCTGTGCAGGTCCTCTTCACTACTGAAAGAAAAGAGAGGACCCTATAGGAGGCCTGAAAAAAAATGTCCCCAGAGCAAATGGGGCACAACCAACCTTCCGAATGAAATAGATGCCGGGTTCCCCCTTAACTGACCTGATTGGGACTTCAATACAGCAGCAGGTAAGGAGCGGCTGATAGACTATCACCGGGCTCTTGTGGCAGGTCTCAGAGGGGCCACTAGGCACCCCACTGATTTGGCTAAGGTAAGAGAGATTCTTCAGGGACCTGTTGAACCGCTGTCTGTGTTTCTTGAACATTTAAGGGAGGCTTACAGGTGTTATACTCCCTTTGACCCAACCTCTGAGGGTCAGCAGGCAGCCGTGGCTATGGCCTTTATAGGGCAGTCAGCGTCAGATATTAAGAAAAAGTTACAGCGGCTAGAGGGGTTGGAAAACTATACCTTGCAGGATTTGGTGAAGGAATCAGAGAAAGTGCTGCATAAGCAGGAGACTGAGGAAGAGAGGCGAGAAAGAGAGAAGCAGAAGGCAGAGGAAAGAGAGAACCAGAGGGTAGTAGACAAGAAAGGAATTTGTAGGATTTTGGTCACAGTAGTGAAGGGCCAGGGGTTTCGGAAATAAGTCTGGCACTAGGAGGGAGCCTCTTGACAAGGATCAGTGTGCTTACTGTAAAGAAAAAGGCCACTAGGACGAGAATTGTCCCAACAAGAAGAAGAGGGGACCCTAGCAACAGGACCTCTGGACCTGTAACCCCAAAGTTTTGACCATAAAAGTCTCGGGTTCAAGGGGCTACCAGCACCAGAGTATATTTATGGACTACCCAAAGATCTGTGGATATTGGAGTGGGCTGGGCATCCCACTTATTCATAGTAATGCCAGACTGTCCCTGCCCCCTGTTGAGGAGAGACCTCCTGACTAAGATGGGGCACAGATTCACTTCCACTCTGATGGACCACAGGTTAGAGGGCCAGAAGGGGAGCCTGTGCAGGTGCCAACCATCTGGTTGGAGGACGAGTACCAACTCTAAACAGCCTGCCTCAGATCAGACTGACCGGTGGCTGCAGGCATATCCACAGGCCTGGGCGGAGACTGCAGGAATGAGGGAGGCTAGGAACCAGCCCCGCCCATATGGAGCTGAAAGTCCAGGCTAGTGGTGCCTCAGTACCCCATGTCAAAGGAGCCATGAGACAGGATCAAGACATATATTATCTGGTTACTCCAACTTGGGGTTCTGTGTAAGTGTGGATCAGCCTGAAGCATGCTGCTCCTACTGGTGTGGAAACCTGGAACCAACGACTGCTGGACAGTTCAAGGTCTCTGAGAGGTAAACAAATGGGTGGCCGAACTCCACCTCACAGTACTGAACCCCTATAACCTGTTGAGCTCATCGCCCCACCCAGAACCTGGTTACAGTACTGGACTTGAAGAAAACGCATCAATGGACTCATCTAGAGGTAGACAAACTTGTAAAGACTGTCTTGAGGTCAAATTCTTTTGTGTCGGATTTGAGTAGATAGATAACTGTGTGTCGTGCCAGAAAGCAAATGTATGTAGGAGGCCGGGAGGAGAGAAGATAGACCTGAGGTTTACTGAGAAGTGGATTTTACAGAAACTGAGCCAGGAAGATATAAATATAAGTATCTATTAGTCTTTATAGATACCTTTTCTGTGCGGGTGAAAGCTTCCCCACAAAGAGAAACAGCAGCGGTGGTCATAGCTAAGAAGATTCTAGAAGAGATCTTCCATAGGTTTGGCACCCCTAAGGTAATTGGATCAGACAATGGGCCATCTTGTGTTGCCCAAGTAAGTCAGATATTAGCTTGTTTATTGGGGACCAATTGGAAATTACATTGTGCTTACAACCCCAGAGCTCAGGTCAGGTAGAAAGGATTAATAGAACCCTAAAAGAGACTCTAACACAGTTGGCCTTAGAGACCTGCGGGAAAGACTGGATAGCCCTCCTTCCCTTTGCCCTATTCCGAGTACAGAACATCCTTGGACGATTTAAACTCACTCCTTACGAAATTCTGTGTGTGGGGGCCCCACCGCTCACTGAGTGGGGAGGAGTGCATAATCCTAATGCTGTTCTTTCTAAATCCCTGTTTGCCCACCTAAAATCCCTAGAGGTAGTGAGACGTGAAACCTGGAAACAGCTGAAGGAGGCCTATGAAACAGAGAGTTTGGAAGTACCCCACCAGTTCCAGGTCGGAGACACTGTCCTGGCCCGACTTTATCGAGTGGGAAACCTAGAACCTCGCTGGAAGGGGCTGTATCTGGTGCTTCTGACAACTCTTACAGTAGTTACAGTTGAAGGCATTTCAGCTTGGATCCATGCATCCCACGTCAAAAGAGCACCCTGGAGTCATCCCAAGATGAATGGAAATTGGAAAAGACTGCTGATCCTCTGAAGCTTCGTCTGCAATGCAGGTGTCTCGCTGGTCGTGGGTAAAAACCCCCATGCCCCTCAAAAACTGACTTGGCAAGTTTTCTCACAGACTGGAGAGGTGATATGGTTCACCGCCAAAGTGGCCCCCCCATACACGTGGTGGCCTACGCTCACTCCTGACTTCTGTCAGTTGGTAGCTGGGCTGGACTCCTGGGACATTCCTGACACAGATCCTCAGAATATGCCCCTAGAAGTCCCTAAAAGATTTTCACCGGAGGCAAGTTTGGGTGTGGGAATCCAGAGGCAAGGTGCCAGTTGGGGAGACTAGGATTTTACATTTGTCCCTGAGATGGCCAAGACTGGGCTACCGCTCGATGTTGGGGAGGCTTAGAAAGTTTACTGAATCCTGTTGACTTTGCCTCTCCTCAGGACCCCCTTATTCTGCAGCCGTGCCTGGCTGTTACGTGGGTGCTGGGGATGTAAAGTGGGTCCTTGTGCATGCGCAGTAGGCACTTGACTGATTGCGCCCCCTCCCCAGCCCACCTTCCTTTGAGGTTCTCATGTTTTTCTCCCTTTTCACTGACTATGGGGTCTGCATTTGTTCCTGATACAAGGTTAGAAGACCTTTCACACAAAATTCATCCTCAAGAGCCCACCCCAGAGATTCAGGACCCACTGGTGTGGGCTTAGTCAGAGATGTCCAGGTGCATCGAATGCTATGAAATTATCACCCCCTCCCCTTTCTACATCCGGCCAGAAATGAAAGAAGGCAGTGCCGGCGGTACATCTCATCTGGGAGAGAGCTTGCATGAAGCCCTGGGTTCTACCTGAATCAGCAACACACACCTGCATTCCCAGTTCTTAGGAGGTAAAGGTCAGACGATGTTCAAGGTCATTCTCAGCTACATAGCAAGTTTAAGGCTAGCCTGGGCTACCTAAAACTTACCTTTTAAACAAAAGGTTGAAGGAATTATTTTAAAAATATTCATGATCCTGTTTATTTACATCTGGGCACAGAGTTCAGGGTAATTTCATAAGTCAGTGAAATACTCGAGTTTTTCCCCCTTGGAAAATATCAGCACTAGGCCAAATCTGGAAGGAAATATATCTATGTGCTGAGCTCAGACTCCCTTCTCTTCAGCTCACATGAACACCAGGCTTGCTCCACATGCATTCTGCATCGAATGTAATCTGTGTAGCTGCTACTAGGACCATTTGAGAACTCCAAGCTCCCAAGCCTAGAGGTAGCAGACAAATGGGGTGTTCACCCTGTAAGGTGCTTTCTAAGAAAAGGCCTTGCTTCTCCTGAGGAAGTCATGTAATTTTAGACATATTAACAGCGTGGGCTGTAAAACTGACTGGGAAAGTCAGAGCCAAACTGGCTGCTTCTCCTAAGAAGGTGTACTGTACACAGCACAAATAACCCCCTTAACCTTTTTTTTTTTTTTTTTTTGCCTTAGGGTACAAATACATAAATGTGAAAAAACATAGGATAGGAGATGAAAAAACCAGGCGAGAGTAACTTGTTGGCTGCCATCTTCCAGCTTCTAGACCAGGAGGCTGTAATCTCTGTACCCATCTACTGGGCAGGCAGCACAGGACTGGGACGGGCCTGCAGTAAACCCAGAGAAGCACCACACAGACGGCCGACTGCAGGACCGTGCACGGCCCAGGAATGGTTAGCTTTCTATTGCCCTGATGAAACACCATGACCGGGGACACTTCTAGAAGGAAGAATTTACTTGGCTCATGGCTCTGTGATGCAGAGGGAGTGTGGCACCGAGTAGCATGGTGGTAGAAACTGTATGCTGAGAGATCGTGTGACGAGGGTTTAAGCTCTTATGGTACAGGGCCTAAGCCTCCACAACTAGCCACCAACTTAGGGCCCAGGGGAAACATGCTCATTCGGACCGCGTGAGCCGGGTAAAGGTCTTTAAGTTAATAATCATTGCAGGGTCATTGAGATGGCTCAGCAAGTAAAGGCACTTGCCACCAAGCCTGATGACCTCAGTTCAATTCCTGGAACCCAGACTGTAGGAGAGAGCTGACTCCCTTAAGTTGACCTTGATCTCTATCTGTCTCTCTCTGTCTGCCTCTCTCTCTCTCTCTCTCTCTCTCTCTCTCTCTCTCTCTCTCTCACACACACACACACACACACACATACACGGCCTCTTACAAGTATGTTCCTAACAGTTCTATTTGCAATAGTCCCCAACTGGAAACAAGCCTATTTCTTCTTAAAGTTGAGTCAATAGAAAATTGTGATAAAGCTATGAAATAGAATGTTTGGGAATGAAAAAGAATAAAATCCTTGTAAATGAAACCACACTAATGACTCTCAAAAGATCATGCTGAGCAAAATTCATTTATGAAAAAATACATACTTTATACATTGAAGTTCAGACAGATCAAATCTGTCATACTAATAATGGAAACCATTGTATTAGTCACGTTTCTCATTGTGCTGGTAAAATGTCGGACAGAAGCAGGAAGGATTGACTCTGGATCACAGTTTGAGGGTCCACACAGTTCACTGTGGAGGGTAGACACAGCAGCAGGAGTGTGAGGCAGCTGGGCACACAGACAGACAGACACTGGAGCTCAGCTTGGTGTCTCTTTCTCCTTCAGGCTGGGCCTCAGCCAGGGACATGATGACATAATGTGTGCCTTTGCCACCTCAATTAACTTAATCTAGAAACTTCCTCAGACAGGTGCCCAGAGTCTGGTTTTCAGAGTCACTCTAAGCCATGGTAGGCTGACAATGAAGGTCAGCCATCAGTCTAAGTCGGTGGCTTCCCGGGTTTGGAAGTAGAGGTGGATTAACAGCAAAGGGTCATAAGGAAATCTGGCAGGGAGAGAAATGTGGGTGGGTATGGTAACATTAGTTACACACACATACACACACACACACACACACACACACACACACACACACAATACTCACAGTCAGAAGTCAATAGTTACATTTCCAACATGTGAATTTTCTGCATAGAAAGTAAACTTCAATACAGGTATAATTTGGTTAAAAATAAAGGGCTGATGACACAGGTAAGGACACCTCCCACAAAGTCTGGGGACTGTGTGCCATCTCCGGGCCCACAGGATAGGAGGAGATGGCAGTTCTTGGAACTTGTCTTTCGACCTTCACCCAGCAGAGGTATGTGGTGTGTGTGTGTGTGTGTGTGTGTGTGTGTGTGTGTGTGTGCGTGTGCGTGTGTGTGTGTGTGTGTGTGTGTGTGTGTGTGTGTGACCCATAAAACAAATCTGAAAACAAAGTATATTCAAAGCCAAATTTACTATTCGGGCACTCAATTTTCAGCTCAGGGTCTGGAAAGAGAATGTCACAGCTAGCAACCATTTAAAAAGCAAAATTTATGTGTATGATGTGTATGGGTGTTTTGCCCAAACGTGTGTCTGTGTACCATGTAGGTACCCAGTACCTGTGGCCAGAAGAGGGTATCAAAGCCCTTGGAACCGGAACTACAGATGTTTGTGAGCTACCATGTGGGTGCTGGAAATAGAATCTGAGTCCCTGGAAGAGCAGTCAGTGCGCTTAACTGAGGAGCCACCTCTCCAGTACCTGGCGACCATATTTTAAAAAGTGAGCACAAAATGAAGCCCCAGAAGCAAGCGAGGCTAACTCACAGGCACCCATACAAAATGGGAGCCGTTTATTAATACGCTAACTCGTGTGAAGCATGGTATTATTTCTGTGAAAAAAAAGCACACATGTCTTCAAATGCAGTCAATAAATAAATGAAGAAAGCCCATAGGTGCATCCACCGAGGACTTCCCTGGGCAAGAACCGGTGCAAAGAATCTCGCGCTATCTTACTTTTGAGATAAAAAGCCTCAAAAACAAAATCACCTCGTCCCACGCCTTTGCTCCGAATCATCTCTGCTCTCGAGAGCACGGTTCTTAGTTTGGCAGGCAGAGCGCTCCGTGTTCCTCTTCAGTACAGCCGCCTGCTGTGTCCACGGGGCACCTGGCACAGAGTCTGGCACATGGTGGGTGCCCAGCATTAGTAGCGGAGTTACCAGGACACCTCTCATTATTTTCTATTACCAACCTCGAGTTCTGAGTCATCTCACTTTCCCATCCACTGACCCTGTGAGGGCGCAACTGCTCGGCCATTCTCCCTCGTCCTGCATTTCTAAAGACACCCCCCCCCCCAGAGTGTGCAGTGAGGCCTCTAGCCATCAAGACCTCTGGATCTTAGCCACAGGCGTCCCTTCTTTCCTCCTTAAACACAGTTCCAGAATCTTCTTTGTCTCTCTCCCAAACTCTATTGCCTAATCTAGAATCTGGGAGGACTTAATCCAAGGGCCTCTTTGTTTAACAAAGCGACCTTCCCAGGGCAGTGAGCAGAGATTTCCGCATGGCTGTCCATTCTCCTGTGTTCCCTGTGGATACAAGGTGTAGCTGACCCCTGAGCACCAGGATTTGATGAGCCAAGATGTGTGGCTGGCTTGCTACCACCAGTCCCCTGAGCCCCGAAGTCAAAGAAAAGGAAGAAGGTAAATGCTTCCCCCATACACATCCTCCCTCAGTTGAAAGGCTGAGAGCTCGCAGACTATATCTGGAGTGGTGGCCTTAGCCCAATACAGACAGAAGGTCCTCATCTAGGGCTAATGTCATGAGCTGTGCTGTCTGCCTCCTGCTTCCAGACGGCTCTTCTCACTACTTCAGATGATACTCCTGGGAATACTAAGGAAGACGGATTGTGGGAATGCTATGGAGACCCACAGACAGAGGCAGGAGTAAGGGTTCAAGACCTAATGGTTTATGGACATTGAAATCTAGATGCTCAGGAGGAAGACACTTAATAAATCCATCTCCCTCAATACCATGCAAGACCTGATTAGAGGCAGTCCGTCCAGGGGATGGACAGGGATCTCCTAGGGACAAGGCTGCTTAGGATCAAATGAAGAACAGTATCAGGCTGGAGGCACAACAGGGACAGGTGAGATGCTTGGGAAAATGACCAAGAACGGGACATCAGGACTGGAACATGCTAGCGACAGAAAGCAACTCAGCCTTTCAGTAAAACACTGTCACAGACAGGACACAGTGGGCGTTAATAAGTATCTCTTTCAGTGCAGTCTCTCCCTCTGGAGCCTCCGGCCCCTTCAGACAACTGCACATAAGCCCATAGTGGGCCTCTGTGATAGGCAGCCCCAGTTCCCAGGCAAAGCAAGCACCAGGCTGAGCGGGCACATCTTTCTTACCATGAGCAGTGAGACAGAGGCTCTTGTTGGGAGAGAAACAGAACTCGCAGTGTTGGAAAACTTACCCAAGGTCACATGGCCAGCAAGAGTGTAGGTGCTGGTTCAGAGGCATTCAGGAAGGTTGGAGGGACATGCTCCCCGTGTGATCGTGTCTAAGATGTGAAAGAACCAGGTTAGAATCAAGAAGATCACAGTACAAACATGCAAACTGACAGTCTAGACAGGCTTGAGGGACATCTAACCCAGCAAGGTCATGGATGTTAACAGAGTAAGGGCAAGGCAGAGCGTGGTTGATTTTATTCTCACATCAGCTCTTTCGAAAAGGGACTAAAAAGTTCAGAAAGGTGTGGGTTGAGGTAGAGGATTCATTGCCAGTGATTCTTGGTCCTCGTCCCATATCAAACTGTACATTGTCGCTTTGGGTTCAGAGACAAAAATGGCAGGTAATCAGAGCCTTCAGAAGATGCAGAGGACCCCAGAGGTTGGCAGAGAGGCAGGTGGACTCTCCATGGGCAGATGAGCTCCGTCTTTTATGCATCTTGCGACATCAGTGTACCCCACAAGTGTCCCAACCCAATCCAAGATGTTCCCTCTGTCGTTGAAGTCACACCTCCTGGTCCCACATTGAAATGTGTAGCTTACACAGACAACACCGTTACCTTCCACTTTTGAGCACAGTTGGGACAACTCACAAAAGACTCACATAGATATAGGTTGACCTGTTCCTGAGATACATGGTACAAAGGCAGCTGTCTATGTGAGTTCACCAATGACTCCCAAGGGGTTGTGGTTGGATTTTGGGACCTACCTCTGACTGGCGGTTGAACATGACCCACATTTATGACATGGAGGGAGATGTAGGGCATCAAGTCCTTGACAGTGTGACAAGGTAGTGTCAGACTCCAGGCACCGCCTTAGTATTACACACAAAACCCAGTTTGCACTTGGGGCAGACAGGAGCATCCTATCCTTGAGAACCATCCCATTCTCTCAGACCTCCCTTCCCAGTTTCTTTAAAGATTGGTCTCCATGCCAACTTAAATATTGCATTTGGTTGGGAGAGAAGAAACCGCAAGCCCAGAATGGAAGTCAAATTATTCCACAAATATTGCTTATTTAAATAACAGTTTTAAAAATACATCATGTTCAGTGGTGAAGAACTACTAAATTATTGAATTCCCCGAAGCATCCTACAGGCTTTCAAGTGGCTCATGAAGCCCTATAAAAGAACGTGATAAATAGTCAAAAAGGAACGCTGGGCTCCACGTCAGGATGCCTGGATGAGCCAACGTAAGACATCTTCATGTAAGCTTTCCACTTACACCAACGATTAAACAGATTAAACAGATGATTAAACAAATAAAGATTAATGAAACAAGTAAAGTAATCAAATCTGTATGGATGTATAAACGAATGATTCCCAACAATATTAGAACAAATTGTCTAAAACTAATAGGGAGGCGCGTCAGCTCGGTCCCGACAGCTTTTGTTGGGCTCGAGCTTGGATGTAATCAAAACATTTGTTTAAACTAAGATGGATATGAGGCGCTAAGATGTCAGTTTCTTGAAAGGGAAAAATAAAACAAAAGCAACGTCTTTGGTGAGGAGATTGGCACCAGCGACGGGCCTGCGTTGCTGCAGGATCTGTGAATGTAGAGGAGGGACTCGGCGCTTTCCCGCTGGAAACGGGCTGTGCACAGATAATTAGTACCAGCGGCCGGAAGAAGCCAGAGGTAGCTCAATGCTTACAAATTTGGGAGGAAGAGAAGAACTGTTCAGCTTTCCAGCCCTTTAAAAGCCCTGTTTAATCATCAGCCATTGATATACTAATTAAAATGTGGGCTTAACTCCTCCTTTTTCCTGAGAACAAGGCTATTCTCCCAGTAGGCTGAGAGAGAATAACTTGGGGTTTCTTAACAAGGATGGCCTATTCATATATTTTTCATTAATTAAAATGAGTGAGTTGCTTTAGGTTTTGGGTTTTGTGAGTCTTTTTTTAAATTATTATTATTATTTTATTTTTGCTTAAGGACAGATGTTGCCCGACCGTGGGGTTTCCACTGACAACTTGTTTGCTAAATCCTTGCTCGGGAAAACCAAATCTTGGCTGTTCTAAGTGTGGGCTTTTGAGCCAGCCACATCCAGCAAGTTCACAGAGTCCCATTAAAGATGCAGATCCTCTGGCCCCGCCCCAGGACTGTGGCTCTTGGTTTTTCTCAAGGAATGTCCGAGAGGGAATGAATTGCATGCCCAAGCCACAGTGATTCAGCGGGTAAAGAGACTAAAGTGTCTTTTTCTTTAAACCGAACCCATGTAAAGAATACTTTGGCGGGGCAGGGGTGGAGGCACCTGGATGAGGAGCTGCTGGAGTGTCCGCTGCAGTCAATGGCATCTCTTTGGCAAGTGGAGCTGCCACCTGCTCTGGTTGGGCAAGCAAAAGAGACGAGTTTTCATAGCAGAAGGCATGGATCCTGAGCTGGGAGGTGGGGGTCTCGGTCAGTAAAGGGCTGGTCTTGCAATCATGAGAATCTGAGTTTGATCCCCAGCCCCTGTGCATATGAATAATCAGCCTCGGCTGCCAGGGTTATTGGCACAGGCCTTTAATCTCCGCATGGAAGAGGCAGATGCATTTCTGTAAGTTTGGGGCCAGCCTTGGCTACATAATGAGTTCTAGGCCAGCCAGGGCTACATTGTGACACCCTGTCAAAACTAAAAACAAGAGCAAACAAGAGAACCCGGACATATTTGCAATCCTATACTGGGGAGGCAGAAGCTGGTGTCTTGCTGGGGCTCACTACCAGCCAGACTAGCCTTATTAGCAATACAGACCGAGAGACCCTCTGTCTAAAATAAAGGTGGATAGCTCCTGAGGAGTCATACCAGAAGTTGTCCTCTGACCTCTACACACAAACACATGCACCCTTACAGTCACGTGCACATACACACAGAACATGCAAGCGTCCACACACACGCAAGCATAACGTGAGTTGCTTCCTCTTCGGTACTGAGAGGCGCTGGGTTGTGGTGGTCCACGGCCCTCGGGATTCACCCTTTCCGTCGTCCTTTCTTTTGCTTCTCTCTCAGCCCGTTTCATGTCCTCTCTGCAATCCAAATGTCTCTCTGTGTACAAATCACAGAAGCCAGCTCACCCCCCAAATACCCCAAACCTCTTTTTAGAGACACAGTCTCTGGGGCTGCATACCAAGTCTAAGTGGTAATACCAAGGGTAGCTCTGTTGGAATAGTGGCTACCCAGTACAATTACTGATAGACCATTTCAGACAGCCATGTTTATATAGAACTTGGTGCATTGGTAAGAATGTTTGTGTATGTGTGTGTATGTGTATTTGGTATGTATATGTGTGTATGTGTGTGTCCATATGTGTGACATGTGTGTGCATATGTGTAATGTGTGTATATGTGTGTATGCATGTGTGTGTATAGTGTGTATGCATGTGTGTGTATGATGTATGTACATGTGTGTATGTGTGTGTGCATATGTGTGGTATATGTGTGTATATGTGCAACTTGTATACATGTGTATGCACGTGTGTGTATGGTGTATGTATATGTGTGTATATATGTATGTATATGCATGTGTGCTTTGTGTGTGTATGCATGTGTGTGGTGTGTGTGTATAGTGTGTGCATATGTGTGTGTATGGTGTATGTATATGTGTGTATGTGTGTATGTATGTGTGTATATAATGTATGTGTTATGAGTGTGTATGTGTGTATGCTTGTGTATGTGGTGTGTGAGTGTGTGTATGCATGTGGTATGTGTATGTGTGGCTATGCCTATTTATGTAGTGTGTGCTTACACTCACGCTCATGAGCACATGTGTGATGCATGAGGAAGATGAGAGAGGAGGAGGCAGAGAAACTAAAAGCACAGAAATACAGGCGCTGGAGAGATGGTTCTGTAGAAAAGAGACTGTACTGCTCTTACAGAGATAAAAATACAAACATCAACTTCCAGACTTCATACACAGGTTCAAATATATGCACACAGGCACACAGTCACACACACACACACACACACACACACACACACACACACACACACACACACAGGAATCTAATCTGGATGTCCTACTTCAGAAGCTCTGGGTTAAACCTGTAATTTATAATTCCTAAGCTCCCAGCAACTTCTCACCCTCAGATCAACATGACAGCCTAGAGAAGCACTGGTTGGAGCTTCTGGACCGATTAGCCTGTGGCCAGGGGGTCAGAGGAGGTGCTTAGGGTGAGGTGGGAAGGGGTGAGGAGGGAGGGAGGGAGTAGAGACACAGAAAACAAATGACTTCGTTGTGTTGGTTGCTGTCAGCGGGCTGAGGACCAGGACTCCCTGCCCTGGCTCCGAGAACCAGCTCCCCACAAGCCTTACTTGTACTTGTATTATTTGTGTTGGTTGTCTTGTTGAACTTGCATTGTACCAACAATGTTGTGTATTGGAGAGAGAAAGGTCACAGGTGTTGAGAACTCTGCTGGTGAGACTTGCTCCTCGTGTGAGACCCCACCCTCACCACCATGGCCGCAGAGAGAATAGGGGGATCAGAGACAGGCCTTCTCTGGATGAAGATGCAGAGTCAGGAAGCGGTCATCTGAGACCACACAGCTCATGGGCCAGAGATTTAGCCACAATCTCCTGTCCACATTGACCACGCTTTGAGTGGTCCAGTACTACTCTCTTGCCCCACCCCCAGGCCATGACTGAGCCAATCAGATCTCTAGGAACTGTCTCTAAGGGAGGAAGGCTTACCAGGTAGAGCTCAGTAGATCCCCATCTTGTCCACCCCTGGCACCAGAGCAACCTAAAGGCTCTTTTGTCTATGAGCTCAGGTGAGCACGACCATGCTGAGTGGTTTCCCTGACAACAAGCCAGTTTTAAGATTCATAAAAATGCCAAGGGGAGGAAGTCACAGCTGGATTACAGAGCCAGGTTCTGGGGAAGCTGGAAGGAGTCAGGGAAACAAGAAAATAAAGACAAAACCTTATTTTACCAAAGAAGAAATAGAACCCAGAGGTAAAGAAACCCTTCCCAAAGCCACACAAGTAAACAATGGAAGATTTTGGGCCTAATGTTAGTGTCAGGCCCGCCAGGATGGCTCATCTGGTAAGGTTCACAGGCACGGATGTGAGGACCTGAGGGACACAGACAGTTAGATCCTGGAGATTCTCTGGCCAGCCAGTCTAGTAGAGTGTTGAGTGCCTAGGCTAGCATGACACCCTGTCTCAAAAGCAAGATGAAGATGAAGGAGGACCACCTGCTGTCAATCTCTTCCCACCACATGTGCTCATGGGGTAGAACATCTACACATACATATACACACACACTCACATGCATTTACACATACACATCTACACACATACATTTACCACACATACATTTACACATACACATCTATACACACACATTTACCACATACATACACACACACACATATACACACACATACACACATACATCTCTCTCTCTCTCTCTCTCTCTCTCTCTCTCTCTCTCTCTCTCTCACACACACACACACACACACACACACACACACACACACACGTTATAGTTGCCTCTGGAGCTGAGGAGATGGTTCAGAAGCCTAGACTGTATAGTGCTCTTATAGAAGACTTCCCACAGCCCATACCAGGTGGCTCACAATGACCTTTAACTTGAACTCCAGATCACCCAGTACCCTCTTCTGGCTCCCATAGGTACTCACACACATATGGCCCCACCTCAGCATGCACATATAATTAACAAGAACATCTTTAAAATTGCTTATCCAAGTTGGGTGTTCCTTCCAGCCCATCCTACTGGTGAAAGTTGGAATGAATCTGCCCCCAAGGCTCAGCTGTGGTCTGGTCTCTGGGAAGCCAAAGTTTGACCCTCTTGCCAAACTTTGCCCTTCCTTAATCCTGGAAAACCACATCTTTCCACACTACTTTGTAATCATCCATTTTCTGTCCTGAAATTACGGCAGCCTCGTTTGCTTATTTTAGCTACAACGGGTCTGAAATTTATACTCAGCTTCTGCGAGTTGCCCAAAGCCAGAATTAATCCCTGGGCCAGTTTGTCTTTGAGTGACCAGGAAGTGTAGACTGCCTATGTCCCCTCCCCCATAAAAATCAAAGAAGAAAGGATTTAGTGAGTTTCTGCCCTCTCCACATTTCCAGGGTCACTAAGGGAGTGACTTCCATTAAGAATTCTCACTCGTCTGTCGCCCAAGAAATACATCAGGTGCTCACTGACCTGAGTTTCCAGCGCAGTCTCCTCGTTAGGAATCCCAGAGTCAGGAGTGTGGGCACTGATATTTATGGATCTGGTCAAGCAATGACATGGTCAACGTTCTGGGGACAGAGGTCTTTGCTGGCACCACTGCAGCAGAGAAGAGGGACCGACTCAACAGTAGAGCATTGAAGGGCATTGTAAGCATCCCCGGAAGACACGGAGGACACAGTGAGAGGCAGATAGAAATTAAATTCATGGAGGGGTGGGGGAAGGTTTTCTCGTGTCTCAATACCCAGAAGGCCTTCCAACACAGGGTGACCGAATTGTGGGTCTTGCTTCCTGGTTTTAATCCATTGTTTGTATCCCTTCCCAGCATGGGACTGGGTAGCTAGCAGGTAAGCAGCAACCACTGGATAAATAACTGATACTCTCTGACCTCCATGGTATGGCATGGCACGCTCACCTACACACACACACACACACACACACACACACACACACACTACAATAAATAACGATAATTTATCAAATGAAATTAAAAAAAAAAAGGATGGTAGGCTGAGGCTACAGCTCTGTAGGGAAAGAGCTTTCCCAGCATGAGCAAGGCCCTAGGTTCCACCCCACCCCCAGTCTGCATAAACCCACACAGCGCTACAGGCCTGTGGCCCAGCCCACTGCAGGTAAACAGTGAATTTACCAGCCTGGACTTACTTGACACTCAAGAACAAAACAAGAGAAGGAGAAGGAAGAAGTAGAGGGACTGGGATAGAGGCAGAGAGGGAAAGAAATGGGTTAACATTAGTAGGATAGGGTTCCATACGAAATAAGAGGATCCACATTTTGCCCTAAGAGCAGAGCTCTACCTCACCAAGGGGCTTGGCAGCGAGTGCTGAGGGAACCCTCTGGGAAGAGATGAGCCGGTCAGGGAAACAAGGTCGCATGCTTGGTGTGGTGAGGCTTTGAAATCTTAGTGTGCAGTCTCTCTGCCTTCCTGGAGTCGCCTTTTCCAGTCAGTCCTAGGGAAATGTATGCCTGGAGGGAGGTTAGCCTTTGTTTCCAAAGACAGCCGGGAAGAAATATTAGGGAATATAAAGGTACTGGAGATACAGATTATAGATTCACAGGCAAAGTCTAGCAAGCCATCCGTTGTCCTCTCCCCAACTACAACAGCAACTGCCAGGACCTGGGGACACAGCAGACCCCCTAAAGTGTGGCTGAAGCACAGGCCCTTTGCCCTTAAGGAGGTAAGGCAGGGAGAAGTCATGATAGGGTGAGCCTGCTGGCTCTTCTCCTAACGTCTGCTGCTGGGAGAAGTGAGGCCCCGAGGAAGGCCAGCGGTGGCCAGTGAGTGGACTATAGGACTGGCAGTTGAGGAGGTGCCAAGTTAGCCAAAGGGTCTTCAGAGAGGGACAGACCCAGAGAATGACCATCCGTTTCACAGAGGACTTTGTAGACTGCTTTAGGAGATAGAAGCTGGGTAGTCCAACCATGGCTGTCCATATTCCAGAGAATGAAAACCCGCCACATGCCTCTGTAGTATCGATTTGATGGAGAGGCACTAGAAGCTGGGTCCTGATGGCAGTAAAGGACCTCGGGGGCAGCTCGAAGATGAGCTAGACTATACACTGAACTTACTAGCAAAAAAAAGGAAGGCTGGTAGGCAAGTAACATGTCACCAACTCTGAGAGAGGGGCTCATTTCCTCCAGTCTTCCCAGAAATGGCCCCACAGACCCACAGAGTCAATCAAATTGGTAGTTAACTGTCACCAGGCTGATAAAAGCCAAAGGAGCTTCATTCTGACTCTTCCCTGCCACAGACTCTTTCAAGAAATGTTCCAAGAAGACAAGGTAGAGGAGGTCAGGACACCTTGTCTCTGGTCCACCATGTCCTTCCACATAGAGTCTTCATGATACAGTAATCAGGTTGGGAGTTTGGGGAGCAGAGGCACACTTCCTAACTTCACATGGGGAAAGATGCTTAATTTTTAGAAGAAAACAAAGACCAAGTCCCAAGGCTGTCATGAGTTCCCTGGGCCCCACTAGGCCAGGGTTAACCTTAGGCATCATAGTCAGAACCATACATTCTCATTTTCCTTTCTCACAGGCTAATTTGAACTGCGTTTCTCAGTGCCACCAAAGGCAAGCTTTATGTGTGCAGAAATGCCAGGAAGCCATCTTAGAGTGACAGGCTGTTACTAAACCTTCAGAGATGGAAGGTTGCTAGGAACAAAACATCTCTGCCCCATCTCCTAACGAATACACTGAAATGTAATTTTAATGCAATGGGATTTGAAGGTGAAATTTTGGTGTGTGTGTGTGTGTGTGTGTGTGTGTGTGTAGAGCCTCATAAGAGGGGTTAGAGTCTAAGCAGAAATATCATCAGTCAGATGATGTCACTTTGTCTTATGAGCACAGCAAGAAAAGATCCCTCTGGGAACCAGGAAAATTCTTACTAAACGAACCCCAGGGAGCAGCCTGGTATGGGGCTTTCAGACTTCAGACCCGGGAGCACATAAATTGTTGTTACAGTCAACTGGTCTGTGGTGGCATCCTGAATACAGTCAGATAAGAACTCTTAGGTTGGAAATCAGAGTGACTAACATAGAAAATGGGACTAAGAACGTGGGCATGGGTACCCATGGTGGTATGTGGTACGTGAGCCAAGCAAGATTATTGGCAGAAGCTGCCAAACCTGGGGCCAAACATTAGGCTGGGTCCCAACTCTGTAAAGCAAATAGCACAGAGAAGAGGGTCCCTCTCTCCTCTTGGCAGTGGAGATCTGTGAAAGGTGTTTGAGTTAGAGGTAGGAACATGGCATACTCCCAGGGCAGCCTCCTTTGATCTTGAAGCCAAAGAAAACTACAATGGCTTCCAGCTGGTCCTTCGCCAAGTGTTTCTTCGTGTTGTCACTGTGACCACAGTAGGATCAAGTGTGCTGTGAAGGACTTTAAAGGACATTTACATTCCCACTTGGGGTTATGACTTGTCTGAAGTTGTACTGGGGTTGTAGGTCAAATGGGAGAGTGCTTTCCAGGCATGCAAAAGGCCTGGGTTCGATACCCAGCACTGGTAAACTGGGCATGGTGGTGTAGACCTGTAACCCCAGCTCTCAGGAGTCAGAGGCAGGTGATGAGGAGTTCAAGGTCATCCTAGGCTATAGTCTATATAGTCTAATTTTATTTAAATTGTTGTGATAAAATACTCAGAAAAAGCAACACAAGATGTGGGGGGGGGGGTGTTTGGCTTATAATTACAAGCTATAGCCCATTTTACCAGGGAGTTCAAGGCAGAAACTCAAAGTGATTACATCACCTCCTCCATCAGGAGCAGAGAGAAAGAAATGCGCCCATGTTGCCTGCTTGCTTGCTTGCTTTCAGCTAGCATTTTTTATTTTTACAGTTCAGGGTTTCCTGACTAGGGAACAGTGCTACCCATAGTGGGACAGACCAATCACCAATCAAGACAACCTTCCACAGACATGTCCCCAGGGTGATCTGATCTAGGTAATACCTCAGTTGAGACTCTTTCCAGGCAAGTGTAAGCTGTGGCAAGTCTTCAGATGGGGGGACTGAATTCTTCATTCATTTTCCACTGACGTACTTTATCAGCACACAGTGGCTTCAGCAGCATTGATTCGTACACTCATGGGCCTGCAAGTGATAAATCTGAAGCAGCATTTCTTGGTCCCCCTCAGACATGATGCAACAGAGGTGAAGGGGTGGCCAGGTAAATGCTGAAGAGCAGTTCTTGAGGAAGCCCACTCTCAAGCCTGTTTTCCTTGGTAGAATCAAGCCTCTTTGTGCTTGAGGAGAGATGGATTTAGACAACTTGGGAGATGAATTGTCTCTATTTACCTAACAAGAGCCACTAGGAGTTGGTCGGCCTGTTTCCTTGATCCAGGAACCCAGATTTGGCCAGATGACATCATCTGGGATCCACAGGGTAGACCTCTGAGAGTTCTTCCTTGACAGGGCTTTCAGCTGTTCTTACAGGACCTGTGATACACATTAGCAAGTTAGGCTCATCCTCAGGCCTCTCCTACAATTAATTTATGGACCCCTATAAGGATGTACCATTCTGTACCCTATAGGGACAGCCAGCTCTTGTCACCTTGCAGCTTAAAGAATCCATCAAAGTGATGGTCCATGCACCCTGCTGACTGACTCTATTGCTGCAGACAGGACACATTTCCTT
Source organism: Micromys minutus (assembly GCF_963924665.1). Lineage (NCBI taxonomy): Eukaryota > Metazoa > Chordata > Mammalia > Rodentia > Muridae > Micromys > Micromys minutus. The sequence continues at coordinate 51,521,356 of NC_137985.1, read as the reverse complement.
TTGGGTCACTGGACATCGGGGTCATTCGATCCAGTCAGCCATATATGCCTTTCTGTCAGCAAATCTGTCCATAAGCCATGTGAGCGGTATTTATTATGAAGTCAGCATTTAGCCCGTTTAATCAATTCCTTCACAGATTGCTTGGTAGGACTGAGGGAAGAAAAAAAAAATCTATTCAAAAGCAGGAATCTCGAGGTAAGTAAAAAGAACCTGTGGGTTTGGCCTTTCTTGTCTCCTAGTCCCACAGGAACCAGGAAAGCCTGCATATTGGAACAAGATATTTCCTACCACCACAAGAAGGACCCTGAAGATCAGTACTCCTAGCAAGCCTGACCAGCAGGAGCCTGGTAGGATGGGTGGCTACCACATTGCCTTGTGCTTCAAGAGAGGCAGGCCTCACAGGCTCCAAGCCCCAGCAGGTCGGCTCAGCTCTGAGCAGTTTGGTTTTTTTTTTTTTTTCTTTTAAGTCTCATAAATTTCCAAGAAACTTCTCCAGACAACTGTCACGAGGCTGCACCTGCCAAACAAACACAAACAGAGCTCTCCCCCACCAGATTAGTTACTTAATTAAGAAGAGAAAGAGACAAGGCACATAATGTGGAGATAATTACCCATCTTGCCAAGTCTCCAAGTGGAGCGTGGCGCACGCGGGCAAATTGCAGCGCTGCCGCTAATGCATATTCATCCAAAGTTGTAACTGCTGTGAACATTTTCCACACAGACAGCAATATGTTCAACCAACAATCTCAGCTCCTCCGATTCCAGCATCTTCCCACACCCTTCCCTGACTTCCCAGGCTCCCTCCCCGCTCACTGTGAAGGAATTTGCTAAACAAAGCAAATGAGAAAACAGTTACAAGTGAGTAGAACCGCAAGACCTGCTCCATCAAACTTGGCCCCAAGAAGATGTTCCGATTTTCTCTTCCTAACCTGTTGACTCGTTTCGTTTGATTTCACTGAACTGAATTCCAAAGACATTTAAAACATGTACTTAATGTGTGCGTTGAGACTTGCCAGGCATGCACACAGAAGCTAAAGGACAATGACCAGGAGTCTGTGTTCCAATTTTACCATGTGGTCTGGGAATCGAACTCGGGACTCCAGGTTTGGTGACAAGCATCTTCATTGGCTGAACCACCTTGAAGACACAACAAGATTTATTTAGTGTTTACTTTGCTGAACGTAAAGCCTCCGGAGCGATTACATTGACTAAGGGATCAGAGCAGCAAAGCAGGTGCTCTGTGCCCCAAATCGTTCAAGGTCATCTGACTTCAAGTGTACTAGGCAGACACGGAGAGAGTTTGCCTTTACAAATGAAAGGACAGAGCTTGGATCCTCGAAGAACTTGTCTCCGGTACCCACCAGTTCTGCTACGTTGGTCAGTCGTAGATCTGGGAAGAGGATCATTTTCCTCATTGGTAAAATGTGGATGGGATGCCAGAGGAATGGGTCAGAGGACAAAGGGCTTGCCCAGCAAGTTTGGGTTCAGATCAATAGTTCACACGTAAACAGTGAGTGGGTGGCCCTGTAAATCCCAGAGCTTAAGAAGTGGAAACGGGGATTCTCAGAGCAAATTGGACGACTAGACTAGCCAAACGGGAGAACAGGGTTTCAGCTGAGAGCCTCTGCCTCACTATATAAGACAGTCAGCAACCGAGGAAGACCCTGAAATCAACCCCAGGCCTCCACGTGTATGCGAAATAAAATCAAATGTAGATGGGAAGATCTAAGCTAATCTTAAAACCAAAAATGAATCCAAAAGCAGTAGCCTAGAACATGCCTAGCATGTGACTATGCTTAAGAAACAGAGTCCCCAGACTGCTAATGATTCAGCTCCTAATCTCCGAGTGGTACAGTGAATGCTCAGTAGAAACCACTAACTTTTGACCCCGTCCCTGCCTAGAGCTCTGCAGTACAGCTCTCTCTGATGAGGTCTGCACAGGCAGTGAGCTGCAGCTCCCAACTGGGCACGTGCCTGCCAGGGCCAACAATCCGTACTGTATGGCTAAGCTGTGCTGTTTGCTGGGTTAAGTGTATTAAACCCATTGTTGATTTGTGGCCCCCTCATGACTCAGGAAGTGTCTGGAGTCCTATGTCCCCTTTGGCTGTGAAGGAGAAAAACCAAAGTTCAGGGTGGTGATGGATTCCACCCAGCTGGGGTTGGGGAACTGAGTGCTGGGCAGAGCGGGGGCATCTGTGTGGGTCTAAGGGCGCAAACAGAAACCTCAAGAACGTCTTAGTGAGATGGACGACCAATGTATTCAGAGCAGGTGATGCTGTGATCAGAACCTGAGGAGATCCAGAGGAAGGGTAGTGTGGACTAGAGCCTTGTCTTTTGTCAACCAACCAGCAGGAACAAAGATTTTCTTTCTTTCTTATTTAAAGATGTATTTATTTTATGAATACACTGTAGCTATCTTCAGACACACCAGAAGAGGGCATCAAATCCCATTACAGATGGTTGTGAGCCACCATGTGGTTGCTGGATTTGAACTCAGGACCTCTGGAAGAGCAGTTAGTGCTCTTAACTGCTGAACCATTTCTCCAGTCCTGAAGGTTTTCTAAAGAGACACTTGTACTCTTCCCATGGTTATCGGGCTATCAGGTGAAACCATGGGCTCGCCATGAAACTCCCCCAGGAATGCCATGCCGGAAGAAATAAAGAATAGACTGAAGCCTGATGCCAGCTAGAAGAAGCACTCATCTATGGGAAAAGAGATGTCCCATGGTACTGGCAACCTCTCAGGCCACCATGCAGAGAGCCCATGATGACCATGAGCAGGGCCACACCTGGACCAGCATGGATTGACTCTGCATGCTCTTTGGCCCATTTACACCAAAACCTCAAGTCGGGACCCTACAGATGGACATAGACCTCTTTGTTCTTATCAAAGCAGCCAAGTTGAGTAAATACGTTGTCATTGCTCTTGCCGTTTGTTCTGATTTCTGCTTCTCACTGTTGCTTGTTGAGGGCAAGTAGCTGTGCTGGACGCATTAGCACTGCCTCGCCCCAGGCTCTAACACCGCCAGTGCCCAGGTACAGCCTTGACCTGAACAAGTGAGAGGCATTTGAAGTACAGTTCAGAGAGGGAGCAGGCTCAGGAGGGTCATCCTACTCACCGATGGCAGTTGGATTTTTAGAGCGACGACATCTGGAAGGTTCCATACATGCAAAGGAAGAATGGGGTTGTACTACTTCCAGAACATCAGGGAGTAGGAAACTGACAGGCCAGCTTCTTTAGAAGCGTAGGTAGCCAGCCATCTTAGCCATCACTTCCCATCTTAGTAACCATGCTTGTCCCAAGCCAGTGCAAGAACCAGTGGGGAAACAGCACCCGGTCTCTAAGAAAGATGACCGAGTTGACTCGTGTTAAAGAAACTTAGCAGTGCCCTTCCACCTTCTCCACTGCAGCAAGCCTCCATGACCTAACCTTAGGAGCAGAGCTTCAACTCCATTATCCCTGCCCTTCTGTCAGGCTTCCACCAGGAGGCTAACTCCACTTGACCAAGACTGATTAGACATGTATTGGAACACAGGACACTCCCAACTCTGTTGCGTGCCATTCTGATTATTGATGTCTGTCAAGGCGTTATTGAGAAGGACGTCTACACAGGTACTTGTCATCCTCATCAGTCATCTCAGGACATTCCCATGGTTGAGCTGCACCTAGTTAAGCCATTGCTGATGAATAGAGATGAGAAAAGAATCAGAGATCAACAATACAATGTGTTACAATAACAGGAAGGGCCTTCATTCCAAAATGGCCCTCCCATGGCTAGGAATGAGAAACAGTCCTTTGTAGAAATCCTCAGACTTCAGAGTGTAGGGCAGCATCGTAGTTTTGGTTATGCTGCTGTGATAAAATAAAATATTCTACCTCCCCCCCAAAATTAGGGAGAAAGAGTTTATTTGGCTTATAATTCCAGGCTATAACTCATAGTTTTGGGAAGTCAGAGCAGGAACTTGAAGCAGCAACCAGTTACACCCATAGTCAAGAGTAAAGGAAAATGAATTCATTCATTCGTGTCAGTGGTCAGTTCTCTGTACATGCAGTCCAGGACATCCTTACTAGGGAATGGTATCGCCTATAGTGGGCTGAGTCTTCCCAAATCAGTTAATATTTAAAACAATCCCCCCCCCCACATACATGCCACAGGCCAACCTGATCCATACAAATCCTATAAGACTCTTCCCAGGTGATTCTAGGCATAATAAACTGACAATTAAAATTAAACACTACACATACAGTGTGATGATTTACCTGACTGATAATTGAAATGTCTTGGTTGCCCCCACAGGTTTCAGTTGACCTGGGACAAGGGAAGGCATCCCTAGGTTGCTGTGATATATAGAAAAGTTGGGAATCTTTGCACCTAGTGCGGTTACCATGCATGAAACAGCACACAGTCCATGACTGTAGCCCTACCACGAGGCTTCTAATCCTCCAAACCCTCAGAGCTCCAGTCTTCGCCAGGAAGGGGCACTAAGGTCAGCTCACAGGACCAGATAAAATGTTGAAGGGAGTGTACATTCGGCTGGTGTAGTTAAAGATGCCTTGGGGGTGCAAGCACAGAGAAGACTGCAACTTCTACCATAGAAGGCCCCACTCCCAAGCCCGGGCCGTGAGCTGGTGGGAGATAGGTCAGTAGGTGAACTGCTGCCTCCACCAGCAGGAGGGCCTGAGTTTGATCCCTAGCACCCCGGGAAACAATGCTGGGCATAGTGGTATAATCCTAAGGAAGTAACCTTATATCAGTTTGTAACCCCAGAGCTCAGGAGACCAACACAAGATCCTAGGAGGATCCTAGAGACTGCTCGACACCCAGGTCCAGCCTAAATGATGAGCTCTAGGCAAATGAGAGACAACGGAGGGCTGAAGATAGAGTGGAAGATGTTCATGAGGATGATGAATAAAATTGTTCTTTGGTATGCACATGCACACACACAACACACACACACACACACACACACAGAGCACCATCACTAGCTTCAGAGACAATGTTTGAATAGCCTGTTCTTAAGGGTTCATTAGCTGCCTTCCTTGCAAACAGAACATAGCCCAGGCCTGTATTGTGTCTGTCTGAGCAACCCCACTCATCCCGCCCCCATTGTGTGTACCTGAGTCTGCCAGGGGCTTGTTGTTTAAACTTGGCACCTGCTGATGTGTTGCTTCTCCTGTCCTTTCCTGTCTCCCACCTGTTCATGGGGACTTCTAAATTAGTCATCTGTTGCCAAGGAAACTCTCTGCTTTCCCCCAAGGTGTAAATCCTGAGAGATTTTTATGAGAAGGGGAGGCGATTTAATGGGCCTGGTTTGGTCCACTTACCCATCACTGCCTGGATAGCAGAAGCCAAAGTTGTGTCTGCACGTGTGCATGCATTTGTGTGTGTGTGTGTGTGTGTGTGTGTGTGTGTGTGTGTGTGTGTGTTTGAGACAGGGTCTCATATAACTCAGGGTAGTCTTGACCTTGAACTGCTGATTTCCTCTCTCCACCTCTCAAGTGCTAGGATTACAAGTGTGTGACGATTCCCACTGTACAGTGTTAGAGATTGAACCCAGATTCCATGCTAGGCAAGCACTCCAATGAGCCTTACCACCCACCTGGAAGTAGCGTCTTCAGAGGTACAGGCCTCCTCCTCCCAGCATTAGCAGCTCCAGAGAATCTTGCTAAGATGCAGATCCTTAGGCCTGTCACGACTTCCTGAATAAGTATCTAGACTCTAGGTACTAGATTCTGGAGCAAGGGCTTAAAGACTATTTTTAGCCCATCAAGAGGTCTTTCAGGAGTCAGAAATATGTCAGGTTCTGCTGATAAACACAAAATGATCACGGACTGGAGAGATGGCTCAGCCATTAAAGGGTAGGCTCACAATCCGAACATCAACAGAGGGCTGGGGTATCGCTGACTTTTCCTCAGAGAGGCGTCCCCAATAATTATGTCTTCCTCCCTTGCCACTTGTAGTTGGGGAAGAGGAGTAGAGGCATAGTTAAAACGATGCAGTACAGGCCCGTGCTCTGGAACATCCTTTCTGGGCCCCATAATTTATGTGCTATTTCCAGGCAGGTTGTTTTGAGCACTCAGGGTGGAAAGGGTATTCCAAAATTGTTAAAGACAAATCAGTGTCTAATTAGAGCCAGAAGGGAGACAATGACAGTGGTTGGAATCACCTACGCAGTTGTCACTCATATGGCCTCCCTCAGACTTGTCTGCCTCCCCAAAGATGCTTGAATCCTGTTCACCTTGGTGGGGTAAACCAAGAGCTCACGAGTGTGCAATCTCTGTCACTTCTTCCTTCTGCGCCTTCCCCACTGCTCTTCAAAGTGCTTAGAGAACAGAGTCCTCAAACACAGGGGAGGACCACACACACTGCTCCTCTCCAGTGGCTCTGTGCAAGCGTTTACCCCAGGCCAGATGTCCCGCATATGTGCCTTGCGCTATCCTCAAAAGGGACCGTTCACAGGTGAAGACAGGCCTCATGTGACCTGCCCCAGGTCATGGAGAGTGGGTAGAGGGCTCTCCATGCTTCTGAGAGACTCCTCTATTCACCATCCCCAACTTCTGGGGTAGCCTTTTCCTTTTTCAGCTGAAGGGAAATTCTTTCCAGTGCTGAGTGACATCCTGCCCGACCCTTACCATGTGCAAAGGAGCGGTGACATTTTCAGAACTACACACTTTTATCCCTCCTGACTTCCGTGGGAGCCCGGGAAGGCCAGCGTGAATGCTCCGTGACATGTGGACTGTGTTCACAGGATACCCCAAGTCTTCCTGTGCCTAACAGAGGATTTGAGACCGTAAAAAGGGATGACAGAGAGGGGCACGGCAATGGTGTAGGACAGACTCTGACTGGCCTGCAGCTCATCCCAGAGAAGGCACAATAGCAAGAAGGACAGGTACCCGCTTTACAATGAAGAGAAGGAGGCTCCCGAGTGTGGGTAACTACGGTAACAGGATGGAGAGTGTTAGGAACATGAGTCTTCCTGTGGATGGTACCATCCAACCTGCCTAGCCTGACCCACCATACTCCAGGGTGTGTCCATGAGCAAGCATGCTTTCTTAAAGGCGTAGACAATGGCCAGAGTGACTGCTCTCACTTTTGTCTACTGGAATGAGGAGAACGGTGCTAGCCAGATGCCTAGGTGGGGGGGGGGGGGGGGGGATGGCTCAGTCTATAAAGTGCTTGCCCTGCAAGCATGAAGTCTTGAGTTCAGTCCCCAGAATCCACACTGTGTGTGTGCAACAAGAGATGTAGTGGCACAGGCTTGTAATCCAAGCACTGAGGAGGCAGAGACATGAATCCATGACACCCAGTTGAATCTGTGATCTGGAAGCTATTGAAAGCCCTTGCCTCAAAAACAAGCAAAAAGTGGGCAGAGGCTAAGGAAGGACCAACGCCAAGATAGAATACACTCATATACAAGATAATAGTAAATAATAATAATAAATACATACGCCTTGTGGGACTGTTTTTGAGCTGGTTCTGACTTGTAGGCACTTACTGCTGTGGGAGGTTAGAAAACTCCCCTTCTCTGCGGGTCAGAAGCTGATCCGGGCCTGTCACACTAGCTCAGAGGCAAATGAATGAAGGTCCCTTTCCTGGCTTTGCTCCTGGACATTCCACTCACTGCTCCCCCATTTCTTCTCTGCCCTTTGGGGAGCTAAGACTCACTGTTTAAGGTCAAACCCAATGGTTGCTTTCCCAATGATCCCTTATTGGACCCTGGGGGCAGTACTAATGAGCCATCTCTGAGGGTGGCCCACACACATGTAGAGCTCGGTCTCTCCATCTATAGAGAATGAATTTGGAAAGTTGCCTTACACATAAGCTTCCTTTTTTAAATCCAGAAAATGGAGCTGTTCAAAGCACCAACTTATTGTGGGGCTTAAGGGGAGCTGGGCAAATGAGGGACCTCACCAGTACCTGGCACTAAATCAACACATCCACGCACTTGTCATAAGAGAGGCAGAATGGGAGGCCTTGGTCCAGGGAAGGCTCGTTTTCCCAGTGTAGGGGAATGCCAAGGCACTGAGGTGGGAGAGGGTGGTTGGGAGAGGGAGCACCTTCATGGAGACAATGGGAGGGGGAGGGGGATGGAATTGGGAGAAAGGGGAGAACACCTGAATTGTAAATACAAAGAATATCCAATAAAAAATGTTTCTAACACAGTAGAACTTAAAAAAGGAGAGACGGAGTGAGTTTGGAAAGAACTCGGCTCTGACTTATCTCAAGTTCTGCTCTAACATCAGAACAGTGGGCCTCAAGATGTAGTCCATGGAGGAGAAATCTCTGCATCCATGGAAACAAACTCTTCAGCGCATCCCAAACCCATGGGATGAGAATCAGCAGCTCTGGGATGAGGTCCAGCCATTACATGACCTCTGAGGGCTTCATGTATACACACAAGTTGAAGACCCCTCCCCATGGTGGGACACTGAGCAGGACCTTCGCCCCACCTCCTGCAGAGGTGGAACCTCCCACTCACATACTGACTCAGGGCAAACTACACAAGTCTGTGAAATCTCTTGAAAAAAAAAAAAATCCCTGGCAAAGCCTTGAAGAGCTGAGAGATGCGTCGGAAAGGAGCAACCAAGGGTGATAATGTAGTTTGCAGCCCCTGGAGAGGAGATGTTTTAAGTGAATTAAAGAAAGACAGAAAGAAAAAACAGGCGTGAACTATACCTCTATAAGTCCCTAACATGGCTCCCCACACCCCTTCATATGGTGTTCTGCTTTGGTTCCCAAAACCCAGGCCAATGCAAGTCAGAAAGCCGCATTCACCCTGTCTCTCCTTCCCATGTCATGTGGTACCTTGAGTCATAACGAGGGGACTGTCACAGTTAGACCTAAGAAGGGAAAAAGAAAGAGTGACCAGGGCTGGGGAACATAGACTGCTTGGCTACCACACACTAAGTCATAGGTCCATCCCAAGCACAGCATAAAATAGGGCACAATGAACACACCTGTGAATCCAGGTGCTCGGGGTAGATGCAGAAGGATCAGCGGTTCAGGGCACACCTGTGAATCCAGGTGCTCGGGGTAGATGCAGAAGGATCAGCGGTTCAGGGCACACCTGTGAATCCAGGTGCTCTGGGTAGATGCAGAAGGATCAGCGGTTCAGGGCACACCTGTGAATCCAGGTGCTCTGGGTAGATGCAGAAGGATCAGCGGTTCAGGGCACACCTGTGAATCCAGGTGCTCTGGGTAGATGCAGAAGGATCAGCGGTTCAGGGCACACCTGTGAATCCAGGTGCTCTGGGTAGATGCAGAAGGATCAGCGGTTCAGGGCACACCTGTGAATCCAGGTGCTCGGGGTAGATGCAGAAGGCTGAGGCAGTGGGGCCAGGTCGGGCCTTGGGGAGGTGGGAGAGGCTCCTCAGACAGGACACTGAAGGACATAACCGGGTTGCGCCTCTAAAACTTCCTGTTTGAGACTGCACTTGACGTGAAAGTCAGCCCTTTCGGTAAAATGTTGCTTTCTTCTCACGAAGTCACCTAAGCAGAGCCATTTATCCACTTATTCCTGGTTAGAAACAAACCCTTCAGAAGAGCAGGGTGGGAGGCTAGCCCCTTCTACTAAGGATACTAGTCCAAGGTCCTACTGTGGAGGCCATGCCCTATCCCCCCTCCCCACCGGCTGTCTCTGCCTGCATCAGTGGTGCTGTGACTACACTCTAGGGGACTCTGCTTGGCCCTCCCGGCTGCCACCACCCACCTGTGCCAGCTGCCAGGACGGCCTCTGCCTGCTCGGAGCCTCGAGGCTCTGAACAGCAGCAGCAGGTGGGAGCCCCACTGGGGGACGCAATGAAACTCACAGCCGTAAACCAGTTTATTATTGTTGTTAACTCGGAAATAACTCTCTCGCACTAATAAAAACACTGTGCTTGCTGTCTTTATGTCTCAAAGACCAGGTTTTCCCAGCACCTGGGGTATTGGGACTGGAACAGCCCTCAGAGTCCCAGGTTGGCCAGGTTGTCTCCCCAGGGCTCCTCTTCCATCAGTCCCAGAAAGGAATGTATAGCAGGGACTAGGAAGGGATCTCCACACAGAGAGGGCAAGTGTGGGTGTGCGAGGTGCTGTTGCAGTGGGGCTACCTTCGCTCCTCTCTGTTCTCATGCAGGTGAGGATGAGGTGCCCTCCTGCTAGTCCACCAGAAGCTCCTGACAGGAGACCATAATGGTGCAACACAACAGCCCTGTTGCTGCTCCCTCTGGGCTTCCATTTCTGCAAAGCGGTGGCAAAGTCTAGGACTCAGGCTTTCCTGATAGAGAAGACTTAAATTCCGAGATGGAGTCTCCAATGCTGAGGGTCTTTCTGAGGTGCAGCCACATTATGTGCAAATCGAACCCAAGGGACTCAAATGGAGTCACTGGGGACTTAGCACATAATCGCTTTACTTCCTGATTCATGAGGGCCCCTCTATGTGGTGACCTAGCCTTTACCATCCAGTGGCTCTGTTATCTTCTAAGTTTCTGTATCCAAATCACATAAGGGTGAATGGGGAAGTTAAGGCACAGTGGCTTAAAAAACCTGGCCAGCTCATGCCCATCAGCAAAAACTAGTCATGTGGCTTATAGTGTTGCAATGTTACCTGGGAGATGTAGTTTCTGATGGAACAGTGACACACACACACACACACACACACACACACACACACACACACACACATCTGTGGGCTGGAGATTGTGAATTTCCAGGGGACAGTTGGTCATCTCTCCCCTGGACTGTCTGCTTATTGGATGGATGGGCAAAGAAGTCAAGGCCGTAGCCTGGGTAACAGGAAGGCATCACTGTTGCTGCAGGAGCAGGGTGCAGGAGAATGAGGAGCGAGTCCATACAGGTACTCTTCACTGCCTCAGTTTCCCTAACTGGAAGGTAGCGTTATAAAGAACACCTGACCCTGGGATCATGCTGTTTAAATGAAGTGATATCCAGCCCCTGATGGCTTCCCAGTCAAGGAGAATTAAGGAAGAACGGGAGGGAGCTGCCTCCGAGTTTGGAAGGAAACAGTATGCATATGGAAGAAGGCAGCCTGTTCTGCCCTCTGTCCTCACAGATGTCCCCAAATCTCAGCCTATGGGATTACCACTGAGCCCAGCATGGCCTTGTAAGATAGCACTGTGGGTGTGTGCTCCATTTAAAATCACTCCAGCAAAAACAAACAGATAGCAAACACCTTCCCTCAGACTGAGACTATGTACACACAGCCACACGGGGAGAAAAGAAACAAACAGATTAGCAATAGATGCAGCTGGTCTATATTTAGCGTAGACTTGGTACACGCACACACCTTGTGTGATCCTCACTCTAAGGCAATTATCCTGCTAAGAATTCTCAGAGAGAAACAAAGAGTGTAAGTGCCCAGCTTTTCCAGCTTTCCAAGAGCCAACGGTGGCGATGGGATGAGAAACAGACCCAGAAAGGGCTGTTTAAATAAAACACGCTGGCTGAGGATGCAGCTCAGTGGCAGTGTGCTTGCCTAGTGTGCATGAAGTCGCAGGTTCGAACCCCGGCCCTGCATCAACCGTCATGGTGACACATGACTCTAATCTCAGCACTGGAGAAATAGAGGGAGGGGGAGGGAAAGGGGGAGGAGGAGGGAGAGAGAGAGAGAGAGAGAGAGAGAGAGAGAGAGAGAGAGAGAGAGAGAGAGGGACCATAAGTTTAAGGCCATACTTGGCCACATAGTATGTTCAAGGGCAGCCTGGGCTACATGAGACGTTGTCTCAGAACAGAAATAGGAAAGAAGGAAAGAGAGAGGGAGGGAGGGAGGGAGGGAAGGAAGCAGGCATTCTGGGCCCTGTGTGTTCAGACCTGCGGCAGCTCAGTTGGAACAGGAATTGGAGAAGCACCAGTCCCCCTACCAGGTAACAACCCCTTCCCTCCGAGACCCCTATCTGTGTGACAGTGGGTGCTGGGACACAGAAATAAAGTGTGACATCAGCAGCTCTGGCACTCAAGAGTGATCTATCTAAGGGCTGGAGAGATGGCTCCATGGTTAGGAGCACTGACTGCTCTTCCAGAGGTCCTGAGTTCAATTCCCAGCAACCACATGGTGGCTCACAACCATCTGTAACGAATCTGATGCCCTCTTCTGGTGTGTCTGAAGACAGCTACAGTGTGCTCATGTATTGTAAATAAATAAATCTTTAAAAAAATACAACAACAAAAACAAAAAACAAAAAAACAAGAGCGATCTGTCTAAACCCACACCAAACACTGACACCCAGCCATCCCACAATGCAGGAACTTCCTGTTCAACCAGATAGAAGCCGCTTAAAACCCAGAAGCTATCCGTGGGGTCTGGCTGGGCTCACAGGAGGTATCAGCATGCCTTCCCCACCTCTTCATCTCCATCTCCTCTTCGCTCTCCTGAGCCCTCCCACCCGACCCAGAGGTACTCCAGGTCCCGGCACTGACTCTTGGTAACCTGACGCAAGTCACAAGCCTCTGGAAGTCTTGGGTCCAGCAGGTCCAAATGGAGAAAACACCGCTGGAGAAGAATATGGGGGTTAAACAAAATAACAGACCATAGCAACCGAAGCTGTGGTTGTGTGGGAAGAGACTACCCATGGCGGTGGGCAGTGGGTGGCTTTATTCTATAGGTTAATGTTGCAAAGACCGGTTCACCTGGCTTCTGTGACTTTCCTGAATTCCCCTCATAGGAACTTTGCCTTTTAAGATGCTGGTTGCTGGAAAACTACGATATGAGAGGTGGAAGGTACCAGAAGCAAACCCCTACCTTCCTGTAGCTTGGCATCGCTGAATCTCAAGTCCATTCGTCCTTCTGATCCCAGCAGCAGGAGAAAGTAGGTTGAGGATATCCTGAAGACGGGTGCTGGTTACGTGGTAGTATGGAAAACATGAGATCTTTGTTGTAGGTATGGGGGCTTTGCTGACCCAGGCCAGCCCCCCAGCGTGGCTGTCCTTGGCTTTGCTTTCTGCCTACCCTGAGCCCAGCTGTGCACAGCCAGCGCCAGCTCTGGCTCCTGGAGGGAAGCAGATCCGAGCATGCAAGACCACGCCTCGGCACCCTTCTCTCCAAGCTCATGTCGATATCATCCATATCCCCCGCAGAAGGGCATCTCTCTCGGCGCCTTCGCGTCTTTATTAATGTGCGTGAAGGCAAGTCAGGCCTGATTAGCATGAAGACAATCGCTGCAATCCCTCCTGGAGAAGGCTCTCCCAGACTGCGTAGGCGGTTTAATTTCAGAGAGCCATTAATTGGCAAAATTGCTTAAGCAGCTGCTCCCTGTGTCATTTTAGGACCACTTCTCGTGAAGCAGAAAAGGGAGAGGGAGGGAAGGGACTCGGCTTCCCTTCAGGCAGGCCTGCCTGGGCACCAGCGCTCACACTCACCTGAGCACAGTCTGTGGGGACCACATGGTGGCCCGGGGCTCCCTGCTCATGTCCAGCCCATCACGGCCCGCCACCCCGTTCCTGCGCACACACCACCAGACTCTGCTGCCTTCCTCCCCCTAACCACTTTCAGTGAGTATGGAACCCCACCCATCCGCCACATCAGCTTTACCATCCACTCCTGCAGGTTTCCAGGAAGTTTCCAAAGGTTCTTTCCTCTTTTATAAAAAACAATCATCTCTATTGTGAATACGGGTGTTTTGTTTGCATGTATGTCTGGCGACTGCTTACACGCCTGATGCTCACGGAGGGGAAAGAGAGTGTTGGATCCCCTGGAACTGGGGGACAGATGGTTGTGTTGTGAGCCACCATGAGGGTGCTGGGAATGGAACCCTGGTCCCCTAGAAGAGCAGCCAGTGCTCTTAACCACTGACTCATCTTTCTGGCATGTCCCTTTCTTTCTGACTTCTATTCTTACTGCTTTATCCTTGGTCAGGCTGGACTACAGGCAGTGATGACCATGGTTAGCTTTGATGGTCAATTTCACCCAATTTAGAAACACTGGAGAAGAGGGTTTCCATGGGTGGCTGTTTCTATTGTGTTGGCTTTGGGGAGGGGTGAGTTAATTGAGATGAGGGCTCATCCTGAATGTGTGTGACACCTCTCATGGGCTAGACACTGGATTGTAGAACAGTTAAGAAATCCAGCTGAGCATAAGCCAGCAAGCAGCAAAGGGCCCATGCCTTCATTCTCTGTTTTTGACTGTGGTTGTATTAAGTTCCTGCCTCAATTATTTCCCAAAAGGATAAACTGTATTCTGAAAGTTTAATCCAAACAAACCCTTCTTCCCAAAGTCACTTTTGTCACAGCAACAGAAATGGACCTCAGGTCTGTGGCCTCCAGCCCTGGAATACAGAGCCTGTTGTCATGACTGGACCACGTAAAGGTCTACACAGAGGGATGCTCGGGTGGTGGGTATTCAAGTTGCCCATTATTTAGCAAGCACGTAGCAAGTTTTGATCTCAGAGGAAAGTACAGAGCACGTTGGGGGAGAGAGGGCCTGCTGTGTCATGTGCTGATACCCCCCCCCCCAGATGCTCTGAGAAAGAGAGAAGGAGGAGATGGTATGCCCAGCTTGTGGAATCTGAGAAAGCTGGGAAGGGAAGATGTCCACCCTGAGCCTCAGAGAAGGAGTTCAGCAAGGCTGCGACTGTTGTACTGCTAGAGCTCTCTCCGAAGTGAACAAGTAGAGAGAAGTAGAAACAATAATTGTATGTGTGTATAAGTATGTGTGCTATGATTATTTCCTAGAAGACACACAAATCTTGGAACAAACATGCTCAGGGCTGCAGAGCACGGACTGCTCTTTACAGAAGACCTGAGTTCAGTTCCCAGCACCCATATTGGGCAGCTCACAGCCGCCTGTTACTCCAGCTCTAGGGGATCCGATGCCTTCTTCCGGCCTCTGCAGATACCTGCACACTCATGTAGAAACCCACACATATAAACACATAATTCAAAGTACAAATAAAATCTAAACACATCGATCAGCTGTTGGACCATAGCAGGTATGGGGTAAGGCACAAAAATAAGTGCCTCACTAAATTTTGTTTGTCTCACTTATACGCACCCCTAGATGGAGTGCTCAAACATCCCTAGCTCCCCAGAAAACTCTGGCGTAGACGTTTGCAGTAATAATTTACACCAGGCCTCTTCATTTGGCTTTGTATCTAAGACTTGCCCGTAGTGTGTATCGCTGTCACGGATCAAGCTCTCAACAAATCTTCTGACCCGTCTCTAGCAAGGACTTCTTGTTACTCGCCATGACTCCATTTCCCCAAATCTTTCATCAGAAGAACCAAATTTTCAATTGGATCATAAAAATCTGTTCAGTTAAAAGTCTACATTTCCCAGGTGCCCCCCCCACCAAGCCTAGCCAATGACAAGCCAGAGAATGTCGCTCAGCAAGACCCCTGGGAGGGCTGATTTTTTTAACAGGGCTTATTTGTTAAGATCTCTCTTATTCTATTGGTAGGTGTGGGGTATGGTTGGAAGGTTAGCAGCCATCAAGGGCCATGACACTGTGGTCATGTGATAACCAGAAACACACAACAGAGCCTAAGTCACTGATGGAATCATGAAGCCAGTGTGTAAGCATCAGGCTGCCCCCACCCCCATCCCCTACACACAGTCTGCAATGAAGATCACCATGCTTAGAGCTCCAATAGACGTGAACAACATGTGCGTGTCAAGGCACCATGCAGACAGATGGAATTCTGGGAAAACAGGAATGGCCAGGGACAGCTCTGAAAACTTGGGGCAACTATAAGAAACAGAGAAAGGGGCAAAGAATTGTTGGTATCAGTACGTAGAGGATAACGTACTAATTAGATTAGGTTCTAGTAGGTCCACTTAACAAGGGTTAATGGGACATTCTCCTAAAACATTATTGTCTTAGTTTGGGTTTTGCTGCTCTGAAGAGACACTGTGATCATATAAAGGAAAACATTTAATCAGTGCTGGCTTACAGTTTCAGAGGTTCAGTCCATTACCGTCATGGCAGGAAATATGGCAGTATTCCAGCAGACATGGTCCTGGATAATGAGCTGAGAGTTCTACATTTTAAACCATAGACAGCAGGAGGAGATTGTCTCACTGGGCATAGCTTAAACATAGCAAACCTCAAAGCCTGCCACCACCGTGACATGCTTTCTCCAACAAAACCACACCTACTCCAAAAAGGCCACACCTACTCTAACAAGGCCACACTTACTTCAAGGTTGTACCTACTACAAGACCACACCTACTCCAAAAAGACCTCACCTATTCCAACAAGGCCACACCCACTCCAACAAGGCCACACTTACTTCAACAAGGTCATCCCTACTATAAGACCACACCTACTCCAACAAGGCCACGCTCACTTCAACAAGGTCATGCCTACTCCAACAAGGTCAAGCCTACTCCAACAAGGCACACCTACTCCAACTAGACCCCACCTACTCATAGAGGATGGGGACCCAGGGAAGAAAACCCCAAGTCTCTCCAGTCAACAGCTACACAACCAAGAGCCATCCAGGCGCAGCCAGCCTCCTGCCAATCCACCAGCCAACTGACATCATTACCTTAAGCTGCAGCTTCCCTGCCCATCAACAGACAAGTGACACAGCTGGGGTGGCAGATGAGAACTCAGGGACTGTCTGTCTGGGGTTGTCTGGGACTGTCTAGGGAGAGCTCTGGAGGCTAATGCCAAGATTGTCTTGAACATGCCCTTACTGTGATGTTTACAAAGTGCATTCATTTCAAAATTAGAACCTCTTCCAGAGCAGAATCCTTCCCAGAATGTTCTAATGTGGACGGTTCCAGAAGAGGGCTCAGTTCCAGGAATTTTATGAACTGCAGCAAACCTCTCCTTTTTTGCCTTGTGATGTATGGATTCCATTGTCAAAGCCCTAAGAGAGTAGGGGAGGCCCGTCGGCAAATAGAAGGCCAATGGTTACTCCAATATATGTGGCTGGACACATTCTAGCTTTGGCTATACACATTCACTCAAGTGATAGGAAAGAGTCAAGCTATCTTGGCCACTATCAGGATCCTGAAAGGCTCCTGTGAACTGCACACATAATGGTTTAATAGCACATACTCCATCTTCACTTCCTGTCTCCCAAGGAACTACATTCCCCAGATTCCCTTGCAGCCAGTTTCCTGTAGTTTGGCCAATAGGAGGCACTGGTGGCAGACTGGAAAGTGAGAGGAGAGAGAAGGCACAGGTGGGCTTCTGGAGCTGCCTCCTGGAGCTGTACTCTTCTGGGAATATTTCTGCAGCCTGGCTGGACTGCCGCCCCCAGGCTCCTGGGTGGTTACACCAGGTATCCAGACAGGATGCGGTCTCCTGGGCTACCATTCCCAAGACACAGCCAGCTCTCTTTTTTTCAGTTACCAGGCAGTTTTGAGCCTTGGTAACCGGTTCCTTGTGTTATATTGCAATATCTATGTTACAGTAAATGTTAAAAAATTAAGGTTTATCTCTTTACCGGGCCTGTGGTCTCACTCCTCAGGCCTGACCCTGATACGGAGCCACGCTTCTCCACGCAACTCCCTTCCCAGGCGGTTTCTACTGGCTGTTCTCTGCTTCTGTCCCCGGGTGTTTCCCTAACCCAAAATCCCACATAAATACAACTCTACAACCTGATAGCTTTTCATATAAGTTTATATATTCAACTCGCAATCCACAAACCCTCTACACAACAAGATTACATCAAATAGACAAAGATACAAACTGCCCTT